>NC_084513.1:22756604-22781604 GCF_024500385.1 Phyllopteryx taeniolatus | reverse complement strand
GACTCACCTCGGTTCTGAGGCCAACAAAAGGCATGTTGGTGTCACACATGGCCACTAGGTGCGCCAACTCTTTGTTGAAGGCGCACATCTCCCCTGACCGCTTGGGCTTCTTTGGCTCCGTTTCTGCCTGCTCGCCAGTCATCTACAGAGACATTGACAGAAACCTATCCTTATGGCCATAATAACGTGATACAGTCAAGGGTTTATTTCATAGCTTGTATCTTCCTAGCGATGCTTTAGGTAACCGCAGTACTGGTATAACCAGTTTCTAAAATAATTACACTATAACCATGTTTTGCTGGTTAAATGTGGTTGTGTTGAAAACAATATATGTATTTTCCTTGAAACGGGTAACCTAAGTTTAAGCTTTACAGATCATTTTACAAAAAAAGTACTGACATCGTACTCACCTTCGCATTACACATTTGTCATGGAAATTAACGCTGATTGTTCTAATCTCAGATCTGCCAACCTATACAAATTCACTTCCAGAACAATTTGTGCAAATTTCCATATTTTCAAAATGTTGTCAAGAACATTTCCGTGCAACAGTTAGAATCCTAATTGTTAAGAAATGGCTTCAATATTTGTCATTTGAATGTTTTTATTACATCAACCTTGCAATGGTGGACGCAGTTGCAGCCTGAATCCAAGTACTAGTATATGAGATTTCAACCTTCCATCATCAAAAACTTACCACGTGATGTCAGGTGGGCAGCGCGTTAAACCAGCTCACAGACGAAGTTGAAAACTCTCACTTTTCATTGTCAATATTTTTTAAGTCTTGCAAGTCCTTCAGTGAGTCAGTCCTTACCCTCCATGACCAATTTATGGTCGTGCACTTTCGCCGGGCCACTCCTCGTCCTCCCGTTGTGACACTTTGGTAAGAAGTGTAGCTTATTCGCTACCATGGAGGTGATTAATGCGTTGACACCGGACGCGAAGAGAACTTTCGCCTCCGCAGCTTGGCAGCCGGGTGGCGTAATAAAATAGCGTGCACCAAGCGGTAATGTCAGACACTGGATTTTTTTCCCCCCAATATCTGTAACAATAATTTTTACGGCCGTAACGAGTGAACGTTCAGTGATTTCCGTAACAAAATAAGGACGTTCCGTAACATTTGCCAGCTCTGTATTCTTCTTCTCTTTCTCTTACACTCTTTTTACGACTGTAAAATGTTACTTTTCAAAAAATTGCCTGTGCATTGACAAAGGTTTCATGACGAGACAAAATGAAGTCAAACGCTGGCAATAATTCTGTCCAGCATAACCTTGTAACTTGTTGACCAAGTTAAGAAGATTGGACTAGTTTTACTGTGGTTAACTTACTTTTACCGGTACATGAAAATGACAAATGTTTAAACAAAAACAAAAAAAAGTGTGACTAGGCCTGTCACGATAACGGATATATTTTCCCCAAAACTATCACGATAAACGATATGGTTGTTGTTTTTTATGCCTCTGATATCATGAAAAATAAAGACCACCCTTAATTAATTTGTATTTGTTTGCTTCTAAAGCAGTATTGCTGTTGTTATTATTGTCGTATTTCCTTTCTTGTTTCTATATTAATGTTTATTTTATTTTTTCTTTACTCTGCGATATGGATCCCCGGGGTCTGAAATAAAGATAAAGACGTTTGGTCAGCCGAAGATGAGCCCTTCACCTGTCAACGGAATATACCTTGATATTCATTCGCTGTAGTCAACTACTGGCCACTGAGGTTATGCTTAATAAACGGTTAACTTTACTTTGTTTTTCCTAATTGGGGACCAACACACACAACAACTCGGAGAGAGGCGCTGACGTTTCCAACGACTTCGCCGCAGTGGAGCGAGCTGTTTAGAGCCTTAGCTCATTAGCTTGCAGGTTAGTTCGTGGGCTAGCAAACACAGTAAACTTAACTTTCGCTTAAGTGTCTCTGTTGTGTGAAGGTACGCGCTGCACACGGAGCAAGGCTGTGGAGTATTGGACCGAACCAACACCGACAAGAGTGTACCGGTCCGCCGGCGTTCCACGCGCCCACTTGTGGCTAATGACACAGCCGTCCAACTCTGTCGGCTCGCTGTGTTTTCCACAACAATGACAATTTCCAGAAAAACTGTCGTGTTCATTTCATTTATCGAACGACAAGTCGATAGCAATTATCGTGACAGGCCTAAATGTGAAGAGCATCTCCGATGTGACTCACATGGACATTATGTGAGGAATTGACACTTTTTCACTTGATGTCCTTGAAGAATATTAAAATGTTACTTAAAACATAGCCTGTGAAGTTTTACAACAACGCGAACCACAGCCGCTACGGTACAAAACGATTGGTGGACAATCGTCGTGGAACAGGTTGTTTCATCTCGTATTTGCATTCAAACAGACAAAATGCCACTGCTGACCTTTCTTTTGGAGACGGGCCGGTGCGCTCGCGTCGAAGTGGTGTCTTGGACGAGGTGTTCCAGGTTGGGCTTGAAATGCTGCAGGAGCTGCGCGCACACGGGCCCGTCGTCGCCTTCCAGCTGAGTTACAAACAGGAAGGAGTACTTGTAGTGCAACGCCGTCGGATTGCTCGGCAAATCGACCATTTCCACCACCTGAACATCGAGTCAGAAAGGAGAAACCATGTCGGATAGGAAGCTAGACGTCTTACGCTTATTGCTAAGGAGATGGACTGACAATGTAGTACTGCGGAAGACGTGTGAGCTTGATGAAGAGCTTGTGCTTGCACAAGTTCCCCACAGGGTGCGAAGCGGTGTTTGAAAGGTGAAGGACGTCGGTGCAGACGGTGGGAAGGTGCTTCACCGACTGCCTGCAGCGCTGCTCACCCAGCCAGAATCTGTCCAAAAATCAAGACATTGCTTAGCACATCATTACCTATTTGAACACCCTTTCTTGGTCAGACTGAAAGATGTCATGACAGCTATTCTGCCAGATTTGACAAGCTAGAATCAGGCGTCAGATTGTACCGCTGAAGTGCCATTGTCCTCTTTCAGCGGCAAATATTCCGACACTGTGACAGGCAGACTTACTTGAGTTGTTGAAGCCAAGACAGGATGCGCTTCATGTCATCGTTGATAGTTTTCTCAATGTCGTCCAGCATTGATTGATCTAACGGAAGAAAGCGCTGCTATTTTACAGCCGAAGACGGATACGACGGCTCCTGGCGGCTTCCGCTCACCTAATCCGTACAGCATGGGCTGCAGCATGCCAGAATGCAAGTCCACAAAGATATGGAGGCACTCTGAGCGACCGCACGGCTCCAGTATGGGAATGACGAGAGTGGGTAGAGCGGTTTCAATGAACGCTGAAGTCGAGACATAGAAACATACGTTTAGTAACGCTTCTCTGCCATGCAGATGACAGTCGGGGCATTCATTCAAGAAATATTCCTGCAATGAAAGCGCCACAGGCTAGCAGATATTTTGCTATACAGTAATACCTTGCGATATCGCGGTTCATTTGTTGCGGATTCAGCGCATCGCTTTTTTCTTTTTTCTTTTAAAGGTCAGTGTGCAATCAGTGCAATTATTCACCTGCACATCTGATAGTCACCTTTATAGGCCAATTGTGGCAGTAATGACTCACAGACGTTCGACTGATCTCTTGTTCTTAGCAGAAAAAGAAACCTTACAGAGTACCGTATTTTCCGCGCCTTTAATTTTTTCAAATATCGACGGTGCGCCTTTTAACCCGGTGCGCCTTGTGTGTGAACCGAGTTCCAAAGTCTGTAAAAATGTTGCTGTGGGATTTTGGAAAGCGCTCCGCTTCATTGACTGTCGGACCATTTCCCGCCGACATAGGGACGTAATACGTACACTACGCACGCTGGCAGCCATAAACCAATTCGAGAACATGACGTAAAGCTACGTACAGTACGTACGCTTACCTCCGCCACGCCTCCGGTAGGTATACTGTACTACCGGTATGCTGCAAAACAACATTTGTTTGGCTAAGGACCCCCGAAAATGACATCGGCGAAGAGACATGTTTACGAGGCACAATTCAAACTACAGGCTATCAGTTACGCGGTTGTTAATGGGAATAGAGCAGCCGCGATAGAATTCAAAATCAAGCACAAGAACAGCCGGAGAAGCCTCTCTACAGTCACCATTCGGCTGAAGGCAATAACGATGGCACAAGACATGAAGATCGAACACTTTCAAGGAGGTCCGTCTTGGTGCTTTCGTTTTATAAAAAGACGCCATCTCGCCATCGGCGCAAGGACTACCGTGGCGCAGCAAGTGCCAGCGAACTCCAACCGCTGGACATTGGTGTAAACAGGGCATTCAAAGTGAAGTTGCGAGCGGCACACCTTTACTAAGACTGGGAGACAGCGCCGGCCGGGTGAGTTACGCCACCATATGTGAATGGATTGTGGATGCCTGGGCTAAGGTATCTGCTTTGACTGTTGCGCGAGCTTTCGCGTAAGCCGGCATCATTGCTGAACGGCCCCCCGGCAACGAGACTGACTCCGACAATGACGAGAGGGAACCCGGCGTGTTTGATGGCGAAATTGCCCAGCTGTTCAATTCAGATACAGAAGATGAGGACTTCAATGGATTTGTGACAAAAGATTGATCAAAAAATAACGTGAGTGTATTTTGAAATACGTAGTCGAATAAAGTTCAACAGAACTCACTGTTTTGCTTCTGTTACCTTGTTTTAGCATGTGCCGAATAATACGGTGTGCCTTATGTACGGCTTAAGTACAGAAATAGACCCCGTAATGGTGCGGAAAATACGGTACCTTAACTGTTTCAAACACAAGCCACAGTCAGAGTTTTATCACGGTTTTGCACGGTTGTCTTGATAAGAAAGTGGAGTTAATCACGTACAGCTGTCGCTAGGATTGTTGCCCTTCAGAACGGCCTTCAGCTCCAGCAACTTCTGGTGGGAACGCGCATGAACGCTGTCGATCAGAAGCTTCTCCACGGACAAGTGGTCAATCTAAACATGGGGGGAAGCAAGCATCATTCATTTCCTACACACACAAACTGCCAACTTAGAACTAATAAAACTTACTTTCATTGCTCTCTCCATCAATTTGGAGTCGCACGCAGGTAGAGGGGGCTCGTGCGAGATCTGCAACGGCTTCGATCCATCTGATTCATCAATCTTGATTGTGACTTTATGCACAGAGGCTGTTCCTGTTTTCCTACCAAGCACCTGTTGGCTGGGGCGAATAAAAGAACGCTTGGGTGAGCTTTGGTGACCTAACGGAGACGCAGCGTTGGTGCGCCACATTTACATATAGAGACCATTGAGGTGTTGAAATAAATCACAATCGATGCATCGCGATGCTGATGTGAATGATTGTGCTTCCATGCAGTGGTAGACCACAATCGATTACAATGTAATGACATTGCTTCTTGATTTTCGGCCTGCAGCATAAAAATGTTTGTGGTCTGTTTGCTTGAGGGTGCGTGGGAGTTCGCCCAACCAGTCTACATGTGTTTTGTGGACTTGGAGAAGGCGTTCGACCGTGTCCCTCGGGGTGTCCTGCGGAGGGTGCTTCGGGAGTATGGGATACCGAACCCCCTGATACGGGCTGTTCGGTCCCTGTACGACCGGAGTCAGAGTTTGCTCCGCATATCCGGCAGTAAGTCGGACTCGTTTCGGGTGAGGGTTGGACTGCGCCAAGGCTGCCCTTTGTCACCGATTCTGTTCATAACCTTTATGGACAGAATTTCTAGGCGCAGCCGAGGCGATAGAGGGGTCCGGTTTGGTGGCCTCAGTATTGCATCTTCTTCTTTTTGCAGATGATGTGGTTCTGTTGGCTTCATCAAGCCGTGACCTCCAACTCTCACTCTAGCAGTTCGCAGCCGAGTGTTAAGCGGCAGGGATGAGAATCAGCACCTCCAAATCTGAGACCGTGGTCCTCAGTCGGAAAAGGGTGGCGTGCCCTCTCCAGGTCGGGGATGAGATCCTGCCCCAAGTGAAGGAGTTCAAGTATCTTGGGGTCTTGTTCACAAGTGAAGGAAGAATGGAACGGGAGATCGACAGGCGGATCGGTGCGGCGTCTGCAGTGATGCGAACTTTGCATCGGTCCATTGTGGTAAAGAAGGCGAAGCTCTCGATTTACCGGTCGATCTACGTTCCTACCCTCACTTATGGTCACGAGCTGTGGGTCGTGACCGAAAGAACAAGATCCAGGATACAAGCGGCCGAAATGAGTTTTCTCCGCAGGGTATCCGGGCTCTCCCTTAGAGGTAGGGTGAGAAGCTCGGTCATCCGGGAGGATCTCAGAGTAGAGCCGCTGCTCCTCCACATCGAGAGGACCCAGATGAGGTGGCTGGGGCATCTGATTCAGATGCCTCCCGGACGCCTCCCCGGTGAGGTGTTCTGGGCAGGTCCCATCGGGAGGAGACCCCGGGGACGACCCAGGACACGCCGGAGAAACTACATCCTTCGGCTGGCCTGGGAACGCCTCGGGATCCCCCCGGAAGAGCTGGATGAAGTGGCTGGGGAGAGAAAGCTATTGCCCCTGCGACCCGACCTCGGATAAGCGCTAGAAAATGGATGGATGGATGGAGGTTCGGAGAATCTGCATGTAAGCGGCAAGGCCAAAAACCAACATTGAATGCCGTGACCTTCGATCCCTCAGGCGGCACTGCATCAAAAACCGACATCGATGTGTAAAGGATATCACCGCATGGGTTCAGGAACACTTCAGAAAACCAATGTCAGTAAATACAGTTCGGCGCTACATCCGTAAGTGCAACTTGAAACTCTACTATGCAAAGCAAAAACCATTTATCAACAACACCCAGAAACGCCGCCGGCTTCTCTGGGCCCAAGCTCATCTAAGAAGGACTGATGCAAAATGGAAAAGTGTTCTGTGGTCCGACAAGTCCACGTTTCAAATTGTTTTTGGAAATTGGGGACGTCGTGTCCTCCGGGCCAAGGAGGAAGGTGGAAATCTTTCCCATTCTTGCTTGATGTACAGCTTCAGCTGTTCAACAGTCCGGGATCTCCGTTGTCGTATTTTACGCTTCATAATGCGCCACACATTTTCAATGGGAGACTGGTCTGGACTGCAGGCAGGCCAGTCTAGTACCCGCACTCTTTTACTACGAAGCCACGCTGTTGTAACAAGCGCAGAATGTGGTTTGGCATTGTCTTGCTGAAATAAGCAGGGGCGTCCGTGAAAATGAAGCCGCTTGGATGGCAGCATATGTTTCTCCAAAACCTGTATGTACCTTTCAGCATGAATGGTGCCTTCACAGAGGTGTAAGTTACCCATGCCATTGGCACTAACACAGCCCCATACCATCACAGATGCTGGCTTTTGAACTTTGCGTCCATAACAGTCCGGATGGTTCTTTTCCTCTTTGGACCTCCCCGTGCCTGCGTGGGTTTTCTCCGGGCACTCCGGTTTCCTCCCACATCCCAAAAACATGTATGCTATGTTCATTGAAGACTCTAAATTGCCCGTAGGTGTGAATGTGAGTGTGAATGTTTGTTTGTTTATGTGTGCCCTGCGATTGGCTGGCAACCACTTCAGGGTGTACCCCGCCTCCTGCCCGAAGATAGCTGGGATAGGCTCCAGCACACCCGCGACCCTTGTTAGGATAAAGCGCTACAGAAAATGGATGGATGGAATCAAGTTTATCAGTTTGAACATTAAATATTTTGTCTTTGTAGTGTATTCAATTAAATATAGGTTGAACATGATTTGCAAATCATTGTATTCTGTTTAACACAACGTCCCAACTTCATTGGAATTGGGCGTTGCATATATATACATAGATATACTGAACAATTATAAACCTTTTTAAGGTGGTGTCAATTAACCACTTTTTTTCCAGTATTGACGGCAGGGCAGGGTCCCAAGCAAAATAAATGGAAGACTGAGGTAATCAAATCAAAGATTATTTTTAGGTCCCACAAAATGGACGTCTGGTCACCCTTGTGTCCATGGCAAGTAAATGGCCATGTTAATGTGCGCGGAGGCTATTGAAAGGCTTACTTCCAGACACTGAGGGTGAGGTATTTTGCAGGCATGTATCTCTCCTCCTGCACCAGGTCCCCCCACCGCTCTCTGACAAGCATTAAGGTCTGTGAGTGGAGCACCTCCAACTGCAGCGAGAGACAGAAGGAGTCTGGAAACAATGGCGTTAAAGAAGACACGTGTGGAAAAGTATCACACACATCATCACCCCATCAGCATTCAACATGCACACTCGTGCGCGTATCCCTCGTCACAGCGCTTGTAAAAAGAGGCGGTTGTCCGCTACACAAGCTGCTCTTTGATGTGCCGAGATGCGAAGCTGGTGCCGGTGCAGGAAGGGCGGAGCAGAGATTGCATTGATTAGCGCAGTCATGCAGCAGTCGAAAAGCAAATAAAAGGCCCTCTATTTTTTCCAACACATTACACCCATTCCAACATGTTTGGTCAATTAGTGTCTGGTCCGTGTGACCAACGGACTAGGTGGCTTGGTTCCTTCCTAAACTTGAGGAGAATCAGGTAGACCTGTGACTTGCATTTCCACTGCACTGTGACAATATAGCGGCCCTTGCAAATGTGCAGACATTACCACTAGGTGGTGCACAAGCACCCGGCCTTTTTGCAGCAGCCCTTTTTGTCCTTCATTCGTCAATATTAAAAAAAATAAAATAAAATTCCTTCTCTGGCATCAATTCCACCCAAACTTTTTTTAAATCGAGTTGTGCAAGTTAGAGGTTAACTAATCGTCGAAAAAAAGTTTGTAAATGATTTTTCTTGGTCTCATGTTTGTAGAGCATGAAAAACTAACGTTTGTTAATAGTCACCTGCTTCGTTAATAATTGTATTATTGACCCTGTTGTGTTAACAAAAATAAACAGATAAGTTAAATATATGCTCATGTTTTTCTCAATTGTATGAATAATTTGGGCGACAGGTGCTCTGCCCCAGAAATGTCTGCGCACAAGTATGTAAATAGTAAGACACACATACACGCACGCACACTCACGCACACACACAAACAAGCAAAGGATACGCAAGCAGTTGTACATGTCCTGCAGTGGTTTCTCATCCGCACACAGGCGTGCTTGCACAAGCTCGTGGATATAGTTCACCTGCAGACTGTGCACCAAGACTCGGCCATCTGTTGCCAGAAGACGTACACGCAGTCATTGAAGAGTGGACCAGAAGATTGAGAAGAACTAATAATAATGATAACGTAAGCAAAACAGAGTACCCTGCGTCAAGCCTTACCACCAGTTTCCTTGTCCTCCACAAGAATCTCCAACTTGAGAAGTCGCCAGGGAATATCCGGGTCGTCACCCATCA
The DNA here is from genome assembly GCF_024500385.1 of Phyllopteryx taeniolatus. Taxonomy (NCBI): domain Eukaryota; kingdom Metazoa; phylum Chordata; class Actinopteri; order Syngnathiformes; family Syngnathidae; genus Phyllopteryx; species Phyllopteryx taeniolatus. The sequence continues at coordinate 22,772,337 of NC_084513.1, read as the reverse complement.
CCGTCAGCGTGGCCTCAAACTCTCCCTCCACTCGAAACTTCACACGGCCATTAGCTGCGTGTGCAAACATGCTTACAAATGAGTCAAAAGAGCTCAACAACACAGTGACAAGATGAAAGATGCTTACCGACTGTGAGGTTGGCTAACTGCGGGGGCAAGTCTGTGGTGACGAGGCGGTGTCGCAGGATCTGATTCAGCTGGTTCAGCGTGGTCACTTTCTCAACTTTCGTGATGGGGTCAGGCGGAATGATTTTATCCTATCCGAAAAAAGCAGAGAACATGTCTTATGATGTTGGAAGTCACGCTTAAAAAAAAAAATAGAGCAAGTATCTGGGCCTCCTTTTGCCCATCAGTAAAAACAGTAAATGCAATTTCCTCAGTACTATTGCGCACATACAGACATTTGGACTCTTGCAAACCAAAATAGCAGCACCTACCGAGGCAAGTAAACAGTCTCTCTAATTAATTACTTAAGAGACGTATTGCCTCTTGTGAAGACGTTCACTGCGCAGTATTGAAGGTGAACTTAAGTTATGGGGACGAGGCGTGTTTAACGGCAATTAGCATTCCAGTTGACGATGACGTGGTCGCGCCAAGATCTTCTGTGCGGGAGAGTCTTTTATTTGTTCCGCTTAGTCTGCTTTGCATCTTGCCGTTTCGCTGAACTTCTCCCTAACAGTAGTTGGCAATCCTGTGCGATCGATCGATAGATAGATAGATTTCAGTGCGATATACAAAATCTACCGTACACAATAAACTTCTATACAGGTCACATGATATTGATGTACAAATCTGACACAGGCAGTAAGTGGAATTGGTCTTTAAAATGTGCAGTGGAAATCTCAAGCCTTTAATAGTGAAAGCTTCGAAGCAGACTTACTCGTATGCAGGTGGGCAAGCGCGGGTAGGAACCTGTTGTGAGGACGTCGATGGCGAAGGGGATGGCGAAGCTGGGCAAGCGCGCATGCACCAGGGCGTCTCGGGCGAGCGACGCTAGTCGGTCCGCTGTGTCCACGAACAGGATGGTCTGCTGATCCAAGAAGCTGGAGATCATCTGTCGCCATGGAGACCATAAGTTTAAAAAGTGAATAAGTGGAATTCCATATTCCATAAATTATTATTATTATGTAAACTTACAGCACATTTCTCCACCTTCCCCGCATTGCTTGCCCACTTAACCAGGGCCAAGAGGCGCACAAATAGCTGCCGGGTACGACTCGCAAACTGGACAATCTCGATTTTCCTTTTATAAAAGTGTCAATTAAAAGCTGATATTAAAAGCATGTGACAGGCTGGGTAAGTAAAATAAAAACGCTCAACATACCTCTCCATGTCCGTTTTCCTTGGAAGCCTAAAAGAAGAACAGGAGTACTGAATTACATCCAATGCAAAGAGTTTTAATCGGTATTGAATTCACTTTTGCTTTGTTGTTTGTTGAAGAAAGTGAAGCAATTATCTTCAGCCACAATATTAGCTACACTTGCACAATCTAAAGTGAAAACAAAAGCTTTATCTAAAACATTGCTTTTGTCAAGCTAATGCTGAGTTTTGGTGGACGCTGTCAAGGATTAATTGCATTAAATTAAGCTACAGTGGTCCCCCCCTCCCCCCCCCCCAGACCACAAATAGAGAGATCCTGCTGATAAATTATAATCGCATTGAAAAAACAAAAAAATAAAATTTAATTTAATTTTTTTTTTTTTTTTTTTTTAAATGTGACTAAGTGGGGATAACCCAGCAATAAGCGTTATCGGGTTGTTTAGCTGACAATTTTTAAAGGATGATCACTAATGTGACATCCAGTCGTGCCTTGAGAAACGTGTGACCCAACGAAGGAGTTTTTTTGCAACACCAGCAGGCGTTTGGATGATTTTTTTTGCTTTGAAAAATTTGAAATGCAAGCACTGAATGGTGGCAGATAGTGAACAAGTTGTAAAATATGAAGCGGCTTCAAGTTGTTTCATGCCACATAACAACCACATAGCTTTGCCTTAGAGGTGGAAAAATTAACCGACAACTAATCAATTACCAAAACATTGTGATAATTTATTGTTCAGAGACCTCATTTAACTTAAAATTGTCCAAATCAACATCAGCCTCATGAAAGCAGATTGATTATATTTGTGTTTAGAAACATTTGCAAACATCTACTTTTACTTTGGAAAACAATCAACATTTTTGCCTATTTTGTGACAGATGATGCAGACCAAACCAAACTTACTCATAATCAATTTATGTTTGTTCATTTTCTGCACTATCAACTTGAAATAATATCCTGTTTTGAATAAAGGAATGATTTTTTTTTTATTATGTAAATCAAATCCATCAATTAATTGAAAAAATAATCAACAGATGAATCGATGTTTAATGTAATTGTTAGTTACAGCCTTGATTTGCTTTACAAAACTCTATTTAGGTGAGTGCTAACAAAAACTGCAAAACGCCATAGACGGGCAAACGAATAGCATCCATGTCGAGGTGTTCCAACTGTTTTGGATAGGATTAGATGTGATCGGGTGTACCTAACAAAGTGACCGCGGAGTGTACTCCTCTTGCAGTTATGACAGCAAGACGGTGACGTTTGCCGGAAACGCCCCCCTTTCGGGTTAATAACTTCGATCTACTTTCAACAGTATTTATTGTTAGGTCAAAAACAAGAAGCATCTCATGTTTTATGAATCTGAAGAGGGGGGAAAAGGGACTCCAGGCTGGCTAGCATCCTCCTATTCCAGCGTGAAGAGGGCGAGTTGATTGAGGCCTTCATCACTTCAGCTACTTACAGCTCCGCCAGCAGGGTGATTTCATGGTAGGTTCTCTGCAGGAGGAAGTCGATCAGCACACTCAGTCGTATCCCGTGTGTGGCCAGGGCTCCGGGTGCTGGCGGCTGGGGACCCGAGACCACCGGGCCGCCGAGTGGCACCAACTGCCCGTCAGCGGCTATCTGCACCGGAGCCATTTTACAAGACTGACGACAGCGACGAGCAAGCTAGCTAGCGGCGGGGCTCGACCAGCGCTAAAACGAGAGACTGTGGGCTTGTGGCGGCCGAAATCCTGGAGGAAAATGCTCAGCCGCAGGCTAACTACATTTCTCTCCGCGGTCGAGTTGAGGAATTTCTACGGAAAGGTTTGTAAAAGACAGCAAACGGTGAAAACGCGCTACGGGAACGTATTCAATGCTGCTCGGTCGCCATCTTTGCTAATGGGGCTTATTCGTAGCTAGCTGGTGGAGGAGAAAACCCAAACGAGAGCCTCCGGGAGTAGGAGTCATTCAAGGGGGAAAAAATACATATCCAGACGAGCGAGCTTCTGCTTGCGCCCAGTTAAATGGCTCGTTTTCATAGTCGATTAATAACGGTAAAGGCACTTAAAATCCAATTCAGCAAAAAAAAAAAATATATATATATTTATACCGCCTTGGTTTTATTTTGGGTTGTAGGACAACTGGGCCTCAAAAGTGCATCCTCACATAGGATTCAAATTAAAGAAACTTTGCATTATTCAGATGTACATTTATATTACATTTTTCATTGAAACATGCCTCAACGCATTCCACTAACACGGTGGATATGTTGTCTGTTATTATGACATTATTATACAGTCCCAAGTGGGGTTTTTTCCTTTAAAAAAAGCCTAAAAAATGTAACAAAATAAACCACACCGTGACTGACGTCAGCAAGTCTCGTGAGGATTCAGCTCAGTGAGCATCTAAAGAATGAGACCTCCAAGTGTGTTTAGGTTTTTCTTTGGCTTTTCTTTGAATGATGCCTGCACAGAAGGGTAAATATTTGGAAAAGGGTGATGCTAACTAATACTAGAGAACAGGAAACAGGAAAGGCTACACCTATAAAATGCCAACTGTTTAAAAAAACAATTAAAAAATCTTTTTCAATTGAAATGTATTTTTAAGTTTACATTTATTTTCAAGGTATTAGTAGTATATAATCAGGTAACGTAAGGTAATTTTCTTCAATAAATGTGTGCTAACATTGCTCAGAAACTACTTTTCACACATATCATACATCAGTTGTAAATTTTTCGGTGATTTGTAATAAAGTCTAGTTAATTTGGAACCCTTAATCACAGCAGTCTCAAAGGTTTTCATAGGCCCACAGTTGACAAAGATTGATGACATCCCCTGAGCTAAACTCTCAGAATCAGGCAAGGAAAAACTCAAAACCCCATTGAGAGAGAAAATAAGAAACCTCAAGAAAGGAGCACAGAGGGGAGGGATCCCCCTTTCAGGATGACCAGGATGTCGAGTGGGCAACATTTATCTCATACAGTACTACTTGTCTGAGGTCCAGTTGTCCATCCACTGGGCACATTTCTCCCATGCTTGAAGTCCTGCGTTTCAAAAAATTATTGGTGGTTTACAATTTTAGGCCATAATAGGAAAGATAATTCAGAGAAAATACACTATGGTAACTTCATGGCAGTCGAATGCAAATGTAATCTGAACAACGAGAGTTCTTTAGCTTGTATGGGAAAAATCATAAACAATGATCATTTTTCTTTATGAAGAACAACTTTATTCAGTGATCAAACAAAAGCAGCAGTGACCTTAAAGGCTAAACATTACCGATTGGTGTTAAAACTGACAAAAGTAATTGTGTAACTTAACTATGTGAACTACAACTACATTTATTAAAGGTAGAGTTTGCAATTTAAAAAAACAAACAAACAAAACACATCTCTGTTAAAACTGCCTGTATGTCAGTAGAATATTAATAAAATTATCTTTTGAAAAATCATCCCTCTCTGGCCTGATGTTATGCCTCTAAATTATTTGTAATTATTATTTTATAACTAGTCACAGGGTGACAAGACTAGCCAATCAGAGCCTGTAGAGAAAGTAGGCATGATCGAGGGTTGTTGTCAATTATTTGCTCATGCGCACCACTGCACACACAGCCTCACGATGACACATTGCAGTTTCTTACAAAGGAGACTATTATTGTTTCTTGGCTGGATTGTTTAACTCGGGTTGGCAACAAAAGTTAAAAAGAAGGAACTGGACAGCTCTCGAGACAAATCAAACGTAAAAACATATAATGGTGGTGTCCTATACACGGACGGCGGCATATAGCTGGACTTGGTTCTCAACGTCTCAGCGGGTAAGTTGATCACCTCTCTTATATTTTTTATTGATTTTATATTCCAAAAATGACAACATCAAACAGATAACTTTTTGTGTTTGACAATACTCCATCATGAGTAAGCCATGCTAGCAATATAGCTGCTATGCACGATGACATTGTGAGCTGGGAGCGTTTCTTTGAGCAGAGACGCTGGGGGACGGGTCGGGGATTGAAGTGAGGCTCCATTCAAATCTTGCTAGCAGTTTGAAAACTGCATACTCTACCTTTAAAGAACAGCCATCCTTTAGAATGTATGAGGTTCTGCGTCAATCTTATCCCGACTTAAATTCTGCCACAGCTTTGTTGATAGAACCCACTGACAGACAATGGTGCAGCCAGAAAATGTTGTGTGGGGTGGCCAAACACGTCGGGGGGGACAGTGGGATGGCCAACTTTCAGTCTAGGGTGGCCACAGCCTCCCCTGGCCAACACGTAGCTCCGCCCCTGTTGACAGAGCAAATGGTGATGGCCCACTGACATAGTCTTTTTGCATAACGGTAAAGACAAAATCAGCTTCGTAGCAAGCATGCGAGTTGCACAATTTACAGGTGTTGCCCTTCATTCAAACTGCGGCATAAATGATCCCAACTATTCATTAAGCCCATCACAAGCTTGTCTTGCGAGTGACATAGAAGGACCATTTGGAAAAAGGAACTCTTAAGACACAAATATGCATTTGTGTTACTTTTCATGGAAAAGGCCTATTAAGCAATAGGAGAAAAATCCTAGATGTATATCCAAAAATCTAATTAGCATCTTCAGAAAATATGTTGCAAATCATGAAATTTCATTTGGGAAACCTGACCATAGATATTTTAAATTTTGGGAAAACCTATTCCACCAAGTATGAAGGCTGTGAGTGATTCAAAATGTTGTAACGAATCCTAAAATGATGTAAAGTGTAAGCCTGAACTTACTGGATCCAGACAAAAGCCAAGCAGCTGCATTCTCAATTACTTGGAAATGGTCCAATGAATTTTGGATACATTTAATGTCTTAAGTTGGTTCCAGACCTGGATACATTCAGAAACTCCTGCCGTTTTTCATAAAGCGAAACAAAAACCATTTTACTCAGGATCATTATCTTGCCATCTGACACCATCAGTTTTATTTTGCCAGTCTGCTTGCTGTTCATCACAGCATTTCTGAGACACCAGTCCAAGCATTTAATAACTACTTTTCATTTAAATAAAAGTACATTACACTGTATTATTCATACAGTATGTGGCATTGTGGGGTCCATGTAACTCAGCTTCGGACTGACAACTATACGTGCAAGATGGACATCAGTGGTACAACGGCTAATCGTGTGATTACAATTCCTAAATGTCTTATGCACATTGTAAGTCAAAGAACAAAATCTGCTGTTTTGTAACAAATGAGCTTTTATTTTAATCAATTATTACGAAACAAACCTTGAATGATAATTGAGCAGAAAGTTCAAAAGCGACATCGTGTATAGAAAATCAACGATGTCATGGCATCGCAGACAGAACGTGGGACTTAAGAGGGGTGGGACAAAATATTCTCATTGCAATGTTCTGGATCGTCATCTCTTATAATGCAGTACAGATCAACAGCATCAAAAATCAATATTGCTGCTGCCTGATGAAAACCAAGTATGTACAGTTGTGAATCTCCATAGTCTCTGTATACATTACATGCTTGCTACTGATAAAAGCAACCTTTACCCCATGTTTTCTATGAATTGTTTTTCTTTCAAAGCAGATTAGAAGTTCTATACGATTTTCTTTCTTCAGTTCCATATTGTGATCTTGTTGTCTTCCAATATTTACATTATCACAGAATCCATTAATGTGACACTGATATGATGACATCCCACCCTTTCTTCAATTGCTCTGACACTACTCACATTTGCATGGTATCTACTGATTGTTTGGATGTGTTGGCATTTCTTATCATGCACCAAAACTTTACTTTTCAGTAATTCAAAGTTAGCTGTCATTGTGTAAATATTTTAATTTAATTAACATGAAGAGCAGGCACATTTTCTTAAATGAGAAGGGTCAATGAAATATTTAGCTTTTAGTCCTGTATTTTGTCGTATTGTTGGTCTAATTGTTCGTGCGACGTTCCATTTCCCCACAAAAAACACTTATTCTTTTTCATTAACGCTTCCAGTCTGTTTTATTGACATGTAATTAAAACACCACATTATCCGTGTGCGTCTATATGCATTTATTATCAAAACCGTTTTTTAAAAAAAAAAAGGCACAATCACGTCCATGTTCTCGACCGAATACATATAAAGACGACACGCACATGAACATCACATACTTGAAAGGATTCTGCAAAGGCACCTTTATATGAAATCGTTGTTGTAGTCGCTAAACCACACGAGGGTATGCAAACGAACGAGTTAGCCGCCATCAACACACTTGTGGTTGGAGAATTGAAAGTGCGATTAGTGGAGTTTATTTGGCGGTCGAAAGTTTTCGTTTGCAGTATTTTCTGTGAATACAACGCTGGAGTAGCGGCGACTTGACAGGTTAGCAACATCCATGACTAGTACCGCATGGACGATCTTTTACACTCGAAAAAGGGCGACTACACATTACTAAGTAGGACTTGATTTGATAAGACGAGAAAAAAAAAATCAATGCTTAAACAAACAAACAAAAACACCTCCTGGCTGGTTTCACTTGCTATTTACAGGTCCAGTAGCCATTTTGCAAGTTGAGTTCACGGTTCGTCGGTCTTTTCGAGCACCATAACGGATGAAGCGGCTCAAAAACATGAAATTGTCGACTTGTATGTGTCACTGAACGCAACATGAGCGTGTGGTGGGTGGGTGGGCTGGGCTCACAGTCCGGTTTGAGCCAAACGACGGAACCGGATTCTCCCAAGCTTCCGGACCGAAGAGCAGTTAAATGCACTTTCCGTTCAGATGGTGTTTTGTTGACTGGGCTGCTCCGCAATCTCTCCTTACAGACGAGGGCCGACGCTTTTGGACTTGGATTTACTCGTGTGGCCTATTTAAAAACGGAGCGCCGCTGGCCTCGCAGCCGACTGCGCTTCCGCCATGTTGAAGTGATTCAAGTTGTGTGTGAGTGAGGGCTGCTGCTGGGACCCAAGTGACAAGCCCCAGAAATCGGTCGGGAGTCAGGGGGCTGTGACTGCGCCGGTGACGCAGGGAAAAACACCCAGAAGCAAGAGGGGGGAAACGTCGGAATTAGAGAGGTCTCTGGCAGCGGGTCGGTGTCTCCTGCGAAAAGCCGTCACCGATTCCAGGCCACGTTTATATAATATACGACGACACCGCCGCTCAAGGCTGGACGTAGCCGGTGAATAGAGGCGAAGTCCTATCAAATTCCTGGTGAGTTGTTAGCCAACTAGCTCCGTGGAGCGGATTGTTAGCCGCACGGCTAGTAAGCGACTAGCGTCAGCTGCTGTGGTGGACGGCAGGTAACTAACTATCGCATCTGTGTCGTTGGTGCTTTTCAGTTGCTGGCATGTTGCCCACTCACGGCTACCGCTTTTTTGATTGTATGATTGTGTGTCAAGGTGGTTAAAATGCAATTCATTGTCTTAACATCACGTTCGTTCCCACGAACTCACCCGGTTTTACTGGCTGGACCCGGGCTAGTGCTAACTACCCGTCAGTTGTCGACACTGTCTACTAGCTGAGCAATTTCGATAAATGTTTTGTCTACAGTGTAAAAAATGTTTGGCTCATCGAACAAACATTGACAACCTAAATGTACAGCATTTGTGGCAAATGCTACATTGGTATTATTGGCTGTCTTTTCGTTCGTTATGACTGAAAGGATGTGGGGCCTGAGTTTAAAAACTTGGGTGATATGACGTCTGAACTCTGTTGAATTTCAGGAAATAGACGTCCCCTGTGTTGAGTTATAGCGTTATTCATGAGCAGCGCAACCTTATCTCATTTCACAAAACAATTGCCTTCCGCTTGTTTACTAGAGTGTTGCTTTACATACAAGTTGGACAAAATCATTAAATGTTGAGTCATATGAGCTCGGTGCTTGTCAAAGTACAACGGGGTTAGCGAACTGCACCAACTCAGGACGTTGCGCTCGCGGCTAACCCATCGTTAGCATGTTCTGAGCTAACTGCAAATGGCGACTCGGGAGCACAACTCTGTTAACGGGGAGCGCCTCACGATCCCACCCAGTCTTCAGCGCCAGGAGCGAGATGCCCTAATTCAAATTCGCCCACTTGTCATTCGTTTATCAACGCATGTGCAATGGGAGGGAGAACGTAATGTCAGGCCGGGCCGAGCGATGATGAGGCCTGTACGTCTCAACGCAATTCGCTTTTGACGACAAGGCCTCCCTCCGCTTGTCCGCGGAGGCTCGGCTGTTTGGGTGGATCGCCTTGCACGTTCACTAACCTCTGCCTCTAAAAGCAGACGTCAATTTTGCCAGCCATTTGCCGCAATTAATTAACAGGGCTTGTTTTTGTTTTACTATTGTACTATTGTATCGGACTTGGTGCTGTCATGGACGCTGCATTCATTCGTTATCGGTTCCTACTGCGCCTTACTGTGCGTAACGCTGTGTGAATGCACGAATGTTGTAAAGCCGGTTCAGTCCAAAAGGCTGGTCGACATAAAGTTTGTTCTAGAATGGGCTTTTAGCGTGAAAATTGTCACGTCAGGTCGGTTAGCAACACTAGTGGATGGTTAGCAGGTGGGGGGCGGGGAAGGGGGGCGGCGGTGATGGCGGCTGGCTTTCAACCATCTTTTGCTTAGGTACTTGTATGGCATTTAGTATTTGGTGAGCCAGGATATTACCTTGCAAAACGATGAATAAGATACTGATTTTATTTCAATTGCCATCAAGATTGCAATTATAGCTTATCATGAAATCATACACATGTTACACAAACGCTTAAAATTACTTGCAAGACTCGATGTAGACCTTGGTGTCATAGCTCCTACACTGTAAACTGAAACCTCAGTCCTGACATACGGCTTGGCTTCACAATGCCATTTATTGGACAAGTTAATGCATGTGATTCAACGTTTTAAAAACAAATTAAAATTTTCTAACTAGTTTTAAAAATTGGCATTGTAATACGTTTTCTTTCTAAGGCTATCCTCACACTTGATCCGGTTAACTCTGGAGCAATTGGTTTGGTCAAATGTGAACATTTTCATTCCAACACCTGGAGCACACGGAACAGGTGAACTGTGTTGGCTCTCTTCAACTTCAACTCTTCAATGTGACTACTACACGGCGAAGCATTGAAACGACAGCAAAAAACAACGGGAAAGCAGGGCTAGATACAGTGGGTACGGAAAGTATTCAGACCCCCTTACATTTTTCATTCAGTTATATTCCAGCCATTTGCTAAAATCATTTATTTTTTTCCTCATTAATGTACACACATTTATTAAAAAAGAAAAACTGAAATATCACACAGCCATAAGTATTCCGATCCTTTGCTCAGTATTCAGTAGAAGCACTCTCTTGAGCTAATACAGCCACGAGTCTTTTTGGGAATGGTGCAACAAGTTTTTGACACCTGCATTTGGGGATCCTCTGCCATTCCTCCTTGCAGATCCTCTCCAGTTCTGTCAGGTCGGACGGTGAATGTTGGTGGACAGCCATTTTCGGGTCTCTCCAGAGATGCTCAATTGGGTTTGAGTCAGGGCTCTGGCTGGGCCATTCAAGAACAGTCACGGAGTTGTTCTGAAGCCACTCCATTATTTTAGCTGTGCGATGAGGGTCATTGTCTTTTTGCAAGGTGAACTTTCGGCCCAGTCTGAGGTCCTGAGCGCTCCGGAGAAGGTTTTCGTCGTCCGGGATATCCCTGTATTTGGCCGCGTTCGTCTTTCCTTCGATTGCAACCGGTCGTCCTGTCCCTGCAGCTGAAAAACACACCCACAGCAGGATGCTGCCACTACCGTGCTTCATTGTTGGGACTGTATTGGACAGGTGATGAGCATGCCTGGTTTTCTCCACACATACCACTTAGAATTAAGGCCAAAAAGTTCTATCATGGTCTCATCAGACCCAAGAATCTTATTTCTCAGCATCTTGGAGTTCTTCAGGTGTTTTTTAGCAAACTCCATACGGGCTTTGCGTCTTGCACTGAGAGGCTTCCTTCGGGCCACTCTGCCGCAAAGCCCCGACTGGTGGAGTGATGGTTGACTTTCTAGAACGTTCTCCCATCTCCCGACTGCATCTCCGGAGCTCAGCCAAAGTGATCTTTGGGTTCTTCTTCACCTCTCTCACCGAGGCTCTTCTCCCCCAATTGCTCAGTTTGACCGGACGGCCGGCTCTAGGAAGGGTTCTGGTCGTCCCAAACGTCTTCCATTTAAGGATTATCAGAATCATCTTTATTTGCCAAGTATGTCCAAAAAAACACAAGGAATTTGTCTCCGGTAGTTGGAGCCGCTCTAGTTCGACAACAGTCAGTCAATTGACAGAGAACACTTTTGAGACATAGACATTTATTAATTAAAAAAAAAAAAAAAACGTCACTGAGCAATAAAGGAGGCCACTGTGCTCTTAGGAACCTTAAGTGCAGCAGAATTTTTTTTTTTTGTAACCTTGGGCAGATCTGTGCCTTGCAACAGTTCTGTCTCTGAGCTCTTCAGGCCGTCCCTTTGACCTCCTGATTCTCATTTGCTCTGACATGCCCTGTGCGCTGGAAGGTCTTATATAGACAGGGGTGTGGCTTTCCTAATCAAGTTCAATCAGTACAATCAAACACAGCTGGACTCCAATGAAGGTGTAGAACCATCTCAAGGATGATCAGAAGAAATGGACAGCACCCGAGTTAAATATGAATGTCACAGCAATGGCTGTGTGATATTTCAGTTTTTCTTTTTTTAATAAATGTGCAAAAATGTTAATTTCTTTTTTTTCTGTCAATATGGGGTGCTGTGTGTACATGTGGGAAAAAAATAACTTAAATGATTTTAGCAAATGGCTGCAATATAACTGAAAAATTTAAGGGGGTCTGAATAATTTCCGTACCCACTGTAGATACAGTATACAACATAAGCTAGCTCTGCTTGTCTCTATGGGTAATGCAAAATATATGAGTAAAATATACACGTAATACTCTTCATTACTTGATTTTAGTATTTGTTGAAAAGTCTAAAATTTAGTCGTAACTCTGCTTTAACTATCCAATATTAGTATTGCAGCTGATGAAATTTATCACATGGCAGAAATTCATCCTGTTGGGAGGGACCAATCACTCGTCTTTCACGACACAAATATGGGTGTGACTTGTAATATTCCCCAATTTAAAGAAATAAATAATACAATTAAAAAAAAATACAAATCTGAATAGGGCTTGAAACTGTCTCAATCCCACTTTGTATGCTTGGCTACAGAGTGTACATTTAATTTCCTCTTGCAGGGCAATGAAGGGATTCAATTTATTTGGTTGATGGTGGAGGCCACAGGTTTGACACTGATTGGATACCTCAACTAGACAAATTCCTGACAAATGACATTGCCTTTCTGATAAAGACTTGGGATTCCTTTACAGTGAGTGATGATTAAAAAATAAAAATAAAAAAAATAAAAATCATTAATTGCTGCTTTGTGACACATTTGCTGTTGACAGAGTTGTCTAGTTTGGTCGTTTGTTTGCTCACTATGGACTAAAAGGTTAATACGTTGTGATATGTTAATAGTAGACTTTACACCGATTTTATCGGCCTGATCGGTATTGCCTGATAATTAGCATTTTATGCTGATCGGCTTTAATGTCATAATTCGCCGATCCAATCAATGACTCCGCAAAAGACATCTACTCCGCCTCGCCATCGTGCACAGTATCTTTGAATCCAAAAGCTAGTTTATTTTTAGCCTTGTCGTGTGTCTTTTGGCGTTGTCCCGTAAATATCTGGCGGCCAATACAGTTATTTAAAAAAAAAAAAAAAAAAAAAAAAAGTCGACGGTGTGGAACAGACAACACGTCTGAGACAGACAACAAGTAATCCCCGGATCAGACTACAAGACAAATTTGCTCTTTCAAGATTGTACTATATCAGACTAGTGCAATAAAATCTTGTATTCCGATACCACCGCATCCCGTTTTTTACGATCGTTGGGCTTTATCTTGTCAACTCAAATGCGACCGGATACACTCGTTACCGTGGCGACGACCACAAGAGTGGATCGCGCCGACTATATTATGAGGACAAAATGGGGGAAAATGTGTGTTGGTGGTCACCGGTGCTCAGGACAGGAGAGGACGTTCGTTTACGGCTTGCTTGAGGTATGTTCCCATACTTTTAATACGATATGGCTCGCAAGCAGTCTGGACTTTGACTAGACCACTCCAAAAATTCAGTTTTTTTTTTTTTCTTAAGCCATTCAGAAGTTGACTTGCTGGTGTGTTTTGGATCGTTATCCTGCAGAAACCAAGTGTGCTTTAGCTTGAGGTCACGAACTGATGGCTGAACATTCTCCTTCAGGATTTTCTGTTAAAGAGCACAATTCATGGTTCCATCAATCACAGCAAGTTGTTCAGGTCCTGAAGGAAAAGCAGCCCAAGACCATCACACTACCACCACCATGTTTGACGATTGGTATGATGATGTTTCTCTGAAATGCTGTGCTACATTTACGCCAGATGTAACGAGACACACACCTTCCAAAAAGATCAACTTTCATCTCGTCAGTCCATATTATATTCACCCAAAAGTCTTCGGATGTTTTTTCATTTAAATTTTTTTACAAAAGTAAGACGAGCCTTTATTTCTTTTTGGTCAGCAGTGGTTTTGGCTTTGGAACTCTGCCATGGATGCCATGTTTTTCCCAGTCTCTTCCTGATTGTTGTGTTATGAACACTGACCTTAACAGAGGCAAGGGAGGCCAGCAGTTCTATAGAAGTTGTCCTGAATTCCTTTGTGGCTTCCTGGATGAGTCATTGCTTGTGTCTAGGGGTAATCTTTGTAGGCTAGCGACTCCTAGGAAGGTTCACCACTGTTCCATGTTTTCTTCTTGTGAGGATAATGGATCTCCCTATGGTTCGCTGGAATCCTAAAGCTCTATAAATGGCTTTTGTAACCCTTTTCCAGACTGATGTCAGTTACTTTATTTCTTGACTGTTCTGGAATATCTTTGGTTGTTGTTGCAGCTTTTTTAGATCTTTTATCCGATTCGATTTTGTCGGGACGGATCGTTTCAGTGATTTCTTGATTGAACAGGTCTGGAGGTAATCAGGCTTGGGTATAATCAGTGAAAATTAACAAAATTGTGATTAGTCACAATTAATTGATTTAGCAAGGGGGTAATTACTTTTTCACACAGGGCCAGGTAACTTTGAATAGGTTTCCCCCCCTAATAAACAAAATCACCATTTAAAAACAGCATTTTAAGTTCACTTGTGTTATATTTGTCTGATATTTACGTTTGTTTGATGATCTTAAACATTAAAGTGGGGAAACTATGCAAACATATAAGAATTTGAGAAGGGGGCCAACAATTTTTCACGGCACTGTACAACAATCTGTACAATGTAATGTAGACAAACTCTACACGAAACAGCATATACGTAAAACATAAAATACAATTGCAAATAACCAGACAAAATCATCCTCTCCATTCAAAATACACCACAGCTCCCAAATTCTGAATCTGATTTAAAATGACAAAACAAATAGCAGTTGCCTTACATCTGACAATTATTGATGAAAGGGTAGGAAAGTATTGTTTCTGAACACACTTTTGTCCGACCATGTTTATTTATATATGGGGTTCTCTGTGTTGAACTGAATCTTAAGAATTCATGAGTTGAGAACTCTTGGAAGTCCTAAATCAATGGTGTTTTTTTTTTTATTTTTTTATCTGATTGACGGAATGAAAGTCTGTTTGCATATTTATTACAAGTGACTTCCCCTAGCCTGCTGATTAATATCAACCTTTAACCCTTCTCTCCCTCCTCACTTCAGGTTATGCAATGGTCTCAGCGGCACATCCAGATCTCCAGGTGCTTGTGTCCTCTCGCGTGTTCGGCCTCTCTTCGCTCCGCTCCACGGCTGAGGTGGCTCTGATTTCCCTCCTGGTCAGCGCTGCATAAAGAGGCCAAGATTGCCAAGATCTGCCCCGTGGCGAGCATGACGGCCACCACGCGTGGCTCTCCGGTGGGGGGCAATGACAGCCAGGGCCAGGCGCCTGACGCTCAGAGCCAACCTCCATTGCCACAGAACCAGGTCAGCAAAAATAAAATAAAACTAAATTACAAATTGTGAATTAATTTATTATTATTAATTAATTCTGAATTAATTGGTTCCAACCTCAAACTGTTGTCATCATAAAACCTTGAACCAGATAGGCAATGTCTTTATTACATCACTGCATTTATAAAGCAAACCACTGTACAGTGAACCCTTGTTTAAGTGCAGGAATATGTCCCAGATAGGGCTCGGACTTGACCTCTAAGTCCCTATTCGCATTGACAGTCACGAATGACAAGCGAATCAGAAGTGCGTTATTACTCCTTGCACTATTTAAAAAAACAAACAAAACAAAAAAAATCTTTATTGCACATATACAAAACAAATGAACACAAAATAGGCTATAGAAAAAATGGAAAAAAAACAGCGCAATAATAAACAAGAAATGGAAATGTGCAATAAG
>NC_084513.1:22659104-22749104 GCF_024500385.1 Phyllopteryx taeniolatus | reverse complement strand
GATGGCGTTTTTATGGTGAGATTTGACCACACGCAACACAGTAATGGTGTGGTCCATTACACCGTTATCTCCGCATCTATTGGGAATTCTTGCTGATTGTCACTCTGCTACCTCCCAGGCCTCGTTGGGTGGTTCCAGTTTTGCCAAAAGGAGAATTAGAAGTCCTCTTGGAGGCTGCTATAGATCTCAGTAAAAAAGGTAGGAATGTGTGCCCCGGTAATAATTTTAAATATGCCAATACAGATTGAATGCGCATTTTTAATTGTAATCATAAAATTCCACAGCCAGTCTGAAGTGTATTGCTGAGAGATGGGCAGCTAATACAACCGACACATCCTCACCCTTGCATTTCACAACAGTTGTATGTCTGGTATTTCTGAATTCATATTTTCTTCCTCCAGGACTGGATGTGAAGTGTGAGGCGTGTCAGAGGTTTTTCCGAGATGGTCTGACCATCTCGTTCACGAAGATCCTCACGGATGAGGCAGTCAGCGGCTGGAAGTTTGAGATTCATGTGAGCACCTGCGCACTGCCTATGTAACTTACAGTGGAGGAAATTTTTTTACACCTCACTGATTTTGTAAGTTTACCCACTGACAAAGACATGAACAGTCTATAATTCTAATGCTAGGTTTATTCATAGTCTGAATTCCTCTTCCTCCAAACAGTCAAATTGATTCCAAACAGATCGATTTTAGTCTCATCTGACCACATCACCTTTTCCCAATCATTCTCTGATGGGCCTCTACATGTACCTTCTTGAGCAGTGGTACCTTACAGGTGGTGCTGCATTTTCATTTGTTAAAATCATAGTTTGTTACTAATGGTTGTTCTTGGGGACTGTGCTCCCAGCTGCCTTGAGATCATTAACAAGCTCCTCCCATGTACCGTAAATTCTTGTGTATATTGTGCACCAATGTATAATGTGTAGCCCCAAAGTTGACCTCAAAATTCTGGAAAACCCTTCATCCTATGTAGAATGCGTTTTTACAGTGCATGATTTTGCTTCTACCCATATGATCAAAACATGAAGTATTATGTATTTTGTTAGCTTTTTCAAATAATTATTCTGAAGTTAAGCACTTTATTTGGACACAATACTTTTTTCATTTACTTTCTCTTATTTTAAAATTCACAGCCCTACTTTTATTTAGTAAATGAGAAAACACACAGTTGTGCTCAAGTTTGATTTACTACCCAGGCAAAATTTGTGAGATGTGTACAATTCTTTAAAGAAAACATGGACCAGGTGAGACACAATTTTTTTTAAAAATGGGATTCAAAGTAAACTGTCAAGCATTTCAGAAAAGGATTATCAAACGAAACATAACCATAAAGAATTTAATGATGGTTGTTATTCAGTTATCAGTCATTAAAAAGAAATAATAATAAAAAATTTAAAAATCACAAATTCTCCCTTTGTATGTAAACTTATGAGCACAAGTTTACATATATGCAGTCATATGTAACCCTGTCATATTAGAATGAAAGTGTAGGCTTCACCTTTTTCATAACCTCTAGGTGACAGACTAGAATGAAAGTTTACAACTTTTTCATAACCCCGGGGGGCGGGCGGTGGCATATTGGAATGAAAGTGTACATATTTTTCATAGGGGGGTTAGACCGTCATTTTATGTTCCATTTTCTAATCATCACACCAATAGTTGTCTCCTTTTCACCCACCCTCTTGCCAACGGTCTTGTAGCCCATCCCACCCTTGTGTAGGTCTACAGTCTTTTCCCTGATCTCCTTAGAAAGTTTTCCCATGGTGGAGAGGTTGGTGTCTGATTGATTGATTCTGTGGACGGGTGTCTTTTATACAGGTAACAAGTTGTGACAAGTGTCTTTCATACAGCTAACAAGTTATAGAACTACCATTAAAAGTATAGTCTGTTAATTCTTTGTCAGTGGGCAAATAAAAAAAAAGAAATCATTGAGGGATCAAAAAACAATGATTCCCTCCACTGTATGTAAAGGAACATTGTGTGATTGATGTGATTAGGAGGACCCATATTGATAAAGCAATTGTTCCTAATCCCCTACAGTGCCTGTAAGGTCTTTTATGATACTTATGCAGTGTCAAACAGTTAAGGCTCTATTACACCACAATTACCAGAGATGTTTTCATTCCTGTGACATTAGTTCCTGGACCAAAACATTTATGCGGCCCATTATAGTTGTGCGTTCACACAGCAGCAGAGGTCCTTGGAAAATCTATCCAAAACCAATGGCATTAAAGCAGCATGGTAGATATTAAAAGTTATTAAATTACAATTTACAATTAATTACACTAATCCCTCATTTATCGTGGGTATTTTTTTATGAATCCATATTTTGTAGCTGTATGAACCAGACTCCGACCCAGTCTTGTATTAATCTTTCCCACACGCCTGTTAACCTCTACCATACTCTTATAAACACTTTCTTTCCTCTTAAACACCTTTTGAACTCTTGTACAGTAAAGCAGATTAGTACTGTACACTGTATATCTTATTCCTTGTAATGTGTGTAAATTTTTTTTCCCGGTTTTGTTTTAGGCTAGGAAGTGTTTATTTTACTGCAAAAAAAATACAACATACACTCAAAATCCTGCGATATGGCGAATTATGTAGGATATATGGGGAAAAAAATCAGCAATGCACTGAATCTGTAATAGGCGAACCGAGATGTAGCGAGGCAAGACTGTACATTAATTTTCTCAAGCACTAATCAAATATTGTCATCTGTTAGACTGTCATGTTAAGAGCCGTAGACTTTTCTAGCATGGATGCTGAAATGTAATGCAGCAAATAGTCATCCAATCAGGTATATGCAGCGTTGCAGACCCTAGCGCAAAGGGAAAGGTTCTTTGGTAGTTCGTCGATCATCTCACAAAACCTACCACCCTTGGGCAGAACTCTGTTTGGCTCCAAACGTTACCAAGACCTTGATTTTGGAAGAATCCCCGTGGTGTGAACACACTGTTTTAGTCCCTAGTCCTGGGGTAAATTTCCTGTGGTGTGAAAGGGCCTTTGCCCAGTGGGATACATTGTGGTTGTCTCCAATCATGCATCCATCGTTATCTAGAAGGGATGCATGTTCGAATAGTATGGTTTATTGATTGTATAATTGATTTTTAGATTTTCTTTCCCTTCTACCACAATCGGTGTTTCCAGCGGTGTATCATAAATAACACACACCGCTTGGTGGAGCTGTGTGTGGCCAAGCTCTCTCAGGACTGGTTTCCTCTACTCGAGCTTCTGGCCATGGCCACCAACCCTCACTGCAAGTTCCACATCTATAATGGCACGCGGCCTTCTGAGACCGTCCCCGCCGGAGCGCAATTGGCTGACGACGACCTATTTGCCAGACCACCAGACCCACGCTCGCCTAAGGTATATCACTGCTAATGCTAAATATTGCCTTACTTAAGGATCAAAATCTCTTGCTATTTGGTGTTTTCACAGAAGATTTCATGGTCTTCACTCTCATTTGTCAACTGCAGGGCTGGTTGGTGGACTTAATAAATAAATTTGGCACGTTAAACGGGTTTCAAATGTTGCACGATCGCTTCATGAGTGGCGAAGCACTGAACGTCCAGATCATCGCTGCACTTA
Organism: Phyllopteryx taeniolatus; assembly: GCF_024500385.1. Lineage (NCBI taxonomy): Eukaryota > Metazoa > Chordata > Actinopteri > Syngnathiformes > Syngnathidae > Phyllopteryx > Phyllopteryx taeniolatus. The sequence goes on along the minus strand of NC_084513.1, from coordinate 22,745,508 downwards.
TCAAGTAAGCTACCTGACGAGCATGCACGACTTTCGGATTTCCTCACTATTCATGTTTGATCGTCTTCATTGCAGGCCTTTTGGCCAGTGTTACGAGTTCCTCACCTTGCACACAGTGAAGAAGTACTTCCTCCCCGTCATCGAAATGGTCCCACAGTTCCTGGAGAACCTCACCGATGAGGAGCTTAAGAAAGAGGCCAAGAATGAAGCCAAAAACGACGCACTGTCCATGATAATCAAGTCTCTGAAGAATCTTGCATCCCGTGTACCAGGGCAAGAGGAGACTGTGAAGAATTTAGAGATTTTTAGATTAAAAATGATACTTAGGTGAGTGTAATGCATTGCCATGGAAAATCAACACATTGATGCTGAAATGATCTATGAACTTGTATTTTTCTTTCACCAGGTTATTGCAAATTTCTTCTTTTAACGGCAAAATGAATGCACTAAATGAAGTCAACAAGGTGATCTCTAGCGTGTCATACTACACTCATCGGCACAACCCCGAGGAGGACGAATGGCTGACTGCAGAGCGCATGGCGGTGAGCTCATTCGGCCGGTACTAACTTTTGCACACCATTCTTGCATCTGTACTTAACTGTATTTATTTTTTGTGCCTCAGGAGTGGATCCAGCAGAACCACATCCTGTCCATCGTCCTGAGGGACAGTTTACACCAGCCTCAGTATGTCGAGAAACTGGAGAAGATCCTTCGCTTTGTTATCAAGGAGAAAGCTCTCACCATGCAGGATCTCGACAATATCTGGGCGGCACAGGTGGGCTTCAGAGTATTGTCGTAATGCCTTCATGATACAACTATTGCCTCAATACAATGGAACCTCTAAGTTCAATCAGTAAACCTCCAATTTCTTCTGAATAGTAGTGTCCACGTGCAGTGCCGTGAAAAAGTATTGACCCCCCCCCCCCACCTTCTCAATTTCTTATTTTTTGCATAGTTTTCCCACTTTACTGTTTAAAATGATCAAACAAATGTAAATATCAGACAAATATAACCCAAGTGAACCTAAAATGCTGTTTCTAAATCCATCCATTTTCTGAGCCGCTTCTCCTCACTAGGGTCGCGGGCGTGCTGGAGCCCATCCCAGCCGTCATCGGGCAGGAGGCGGGGTACACCCTGAACTGGTTGCCAGCCAATCGCAGGGCACATAGAAACAAACAACCATTCGCACTCACAGTCATGCCTACGGGCAATTTAGAGTCTCCAATGAATGCATGTTTTTGGGATGTGGGAGGAAACCGGAGTGTCCGGAGAAAAGCCACGCAGGCACGGGGAGAACATGCAAACTCCACACAGGCGGGGCCGGTGATTGAACCCGGGTCCTCAGAACTGTGAGGCTGATGCTCTAACCAGTCGGCCACCGTGCCGCTGTTTCTAAATGATTTCATTTATTAAGGAAAAAGAAAAGTATTCAGTTACCTATCCCCTGTGTGGAAAAAGTAATGGGCCCTCTAAACCGAAGAACTGGTTGGTCCATCCACAGCAGCAACAACTGAAATAAAGTGTTTTCTATGACTGGCATTGAGTCTTTCACATCTCTGTAGAGAGATTTCAACAATGAATTTTTTTTCTGTCAATATGGGGAGCTGTGTTTACATTCAGGAAAAAAATGAACTTAAATGATTTTAGCAAATGGCTGCAATATAACAAAGAGTGAAAATTTTAAGAGGGTCTGAATACTTTCCCTACCCACTGTATTTTGGAATCATACACACTTTAAAACTTGAGGAACCTCCTACGACTCTTGTGTCAAGGTCATCTTAGTACAGATTGATTTTTTTGGTTTGAATGAGGAGATGTGGTTCTGATGGTGCTCTGTGCCCCCCAGATTCCTTACTCGTGCACTCACTGTAGTAATCTCGCCATGCTGCACTATTTGCATATCTGTTGTTGACCAATACTGGCCACTCATGCCAGAGTAGCATCTGCTCCATTTGCACATTGATTGAGGAGTATCTGCAACATTTGCACAATCAACATTGTTCCAGATTATCGCCCTACTCGTCACTTTAAACTGCATACACTCCTTGAAGTCTCGGCGCCCCTTGCACAATGGTCATTGCACTGGACTATTGCAATATTAGTCATTCGAACTGCTCTAAGTGCGAGAGGACTCTGCATCTTTTGCACAATTGTCAAAAAATAATAATAATAATGTACCGGCATTACCCGACAACTAGCAACCCTTTATTGCTCAGTGTCTGTATGTCTCAAAAGTGTTCTCTGTCAATTGACTGTCTGTTGTCATACTAGAGCGGCTCCAACGACCGGAGAAAAATTCCTTGTGTGTTTTTTTGGACATACTTGGCAAATAAAGATGATTCTTGACTTTTTGCTTTATCACAAGTCCTTGACTTTTTGCTTTATCACATCTCTGTTTACTATATATATAAAAAGCAATTTAAATTGCCATGTTAAATGACGGTGAAGTTTTCTGGATGCGGCCCTTGGAAGAAAAAGTTAGGACACCCCTGTTAAGAACGGTGACACACCTGTAAAAATGGCTTGTACAGCAGCGTGGCAGTCTGAGGCCAGCTAGCAGCTTGTGTTAGCAGCTAATCTTGCCCAATTAATTTGCACGACTTTACATGCATGTAATGTACATCTTTATCTGATTGCCGAACTATTAGGTAGCCTAATTCTCATGAGATTGACTTAATTTGTGACAAGAGTTTTGTACCCATTTTTGTGGAACAAATTCTGAACTGTATGGCTGAAGGGTGATTTTTTTGTTTGTTTTTTTGTTTTGGTTTTGCAATGGTTTGATAAATCTGTGTTCAGTATGTATAACGATGAGTTTTCTCCCTCTGTGTAGGCGGGCAAACATGAGGCCATTGTGAAAAATGTCCACGACCTCCTGGCTAAGCTAGCATGGGATTTCTCACCTGAGCAGCTGGATCATCTATTTGACTGTTTCAAGGTGAGTTAGATGTGGTTGTATTGTTGTTGTTGTGTTTTTTAAAATTCATTTCAGAATATTTTTTATTTTGTAATTGTATTCTTTTTTTTGTATGAATTGAAGTGTTGTTCTGCTGTTAATGCAGTGGATACCCCCAACAAACAATAACTGTTTTTCTGGTGCAGGCAAGTTGGACGAACGCCAGCAAGAAGCAGCGAGAGAAACTCCTGGAGCTTATCCGCCGCCTAGCTGAGGATGACAAGGACGGTGTGATGGCCCACAAGGTTCTCAATCTGCTGTGGAACCTGGCCCACAGTGATGACGTGCCGGTTGATATAATGGATCAAGCTCTTAGCGCTCACATCAAAATACTAGATTACAGCTGCTCACAGGTATGTTTTTAAGGTTTCTTTCTTGATTAGTTTGAAATGTTGCATTAAAAACAGGGTGTGTTTGTATCTGTGTATACACTATATTGCCAAAAGTATTCGCTCATCTGCCTTGACTCAGATATAAATTGAAGTGACATCTCATTCTCACTCCATAGGGTTTAATATGATATCAGTCCGAAGTCTGCAGTTATAACAGCTTAACCTCCACAAGTTCCACAAGGTTTAGGAGTGTGTTTATGGAAATTTATGACAATTTTTCCAGAAGCACATTTGTGAGGTTACACACTGATGTTGGACGAGAAGGCCAGGCTCTGTCTCCCCTCTAATTCATCCAAAAGTGTGCTATAGCGTTGAGGTCAGGATTGTGCAGGCCAGTCAAGTTCATCCACATCAAACTCTTCCAACCTTGATTTGTGTACTTATGCACAGTCATGCTCGAACAGGAAGGGGTCATCTCCAAACTGCTCCCACAAAGTTGAAAATGTCCAAAATATTAGATCCTGAGTTCCAGTGAAAGGAACACTGAACGCCTTAGCATACCAAGAGATTTTGGACAGTCAAACAGTTTGGGGATTACCCCTGTATGGATGAACTTGACTGGCCTGCCAGTGTCATTGCAATTTTTTTATTTTTTTAATACAGGATCACTGTTGGGAAAGTTTATTTTCTATGCAAACTAGTTCAAAGTTCAGTTCTTTGTTCCAAAAATGAACTAATTCATAGTTGTTGTGCTTTTTATCAAACATGGGCTGTTACCCTCCAAATACTGGCATTACATTTGCCCATTGTCACTCCACACTAGTAGCCAGCTGCAGCTTTCACCCTACAATCTCAAAAATATGAGGAAAAACTTTTTTGTTTTCTTTTTTTTTTTTTAAATGAGGAATTAAAACAAAAACAGGACTTTTGTCCTTAATGTGCAAACAAAAGCACACAACACAGTATGATGTTGTGCAAGGCAGCTGATGTGCCAATCGTCACATCGGTGATGGAAAATACTTCTATAGCTGCAGTGTTAACACTAAACTCTAGGGTGTGCCATAGCAATACACATGACAAAAGAATAAGCAAACCGAAGTATTTAAAATAATACTGATCAGACTTAAGTCAAACAGAGTAGGAGGGGGTGACCACTAACACATTGCATATAAATCTATCACTGGATCGAAAGTGACAGGTGTGCATTGTACAAAAGAATGTGTTTACCTGATTTTTGGAGTCAATTTTGGCGGTGTACTTTTATACTAGAATTTTCACATGTAATGAATAATAACGAGCTATTCCAAGCATCTTTTGGGATACCAAACCCCTTATACTGATTTCAAAATGAGTTATCCATGTATTTGTTGTGTATATTTAAAAATATGATGAGGTGATAAAACATTTATATGGTTTCACAGTCTTAACGGCCCTCTGTGGGAAACCGTACAAACGATGTGGCCTGTGACAAAAATTAGTTTGACACCCCTGCTTCTATGGCATCCCTTCCTCTGTTGTCTGAAACTCATCTGCCTGGTTGCTCACCCACTCCCACTTCAAAACGCATCCCTCCTATCCTCCATCATCTGCCCTGGCGCCCCAAGGAGCAATGCATCAAGATCCTCCTGATCACCAACAAAGCACTGAACAACCTCACCTCATACCATCGCCGTTCATCGCCTCTGTTCTCTTGACATCCGAAACACTGATAAACCTCATTGATGTCAATTCAAATCCCACCTGATACAACATCTGACCAGCCTTCTAGTCACACTTCACTTTACTGTTAGCTTTAACTGTTATGGTAAATGATAAATGTACTGCACTTATATAGCGGAGTCAATATTGGGCGTTAATTAGTGTAAACATGTAAGACATCTTTGAGTATTGAGAAAAATGCTTTACAAATTTGATTTATAATTATTAAATGCAGATCTGGGCCAGTATAAAAAAGGGCAATCTGTCTATTGAGGTTATGTACTGACAGTGTTTGTTCGGTTTGCATTTATTTATAGGACAGAGACACTCAGAAGATCCAGTGGATTGATCGCTTCATAGAGGAGCTCCGAACCAATGACAAATGGGTGATTCCTGCCTTGAAGCAAATCCGAGAAATATGTAGCCTTTTTGGAGAAGCTCCACAGAACTTAAGGTTAGCTCCTGGCCAACATATTCCGCAGTTGACACATAAGCACAAACAAGCAAACTTGGCTTTCCAGTCAGATGTTCATTGCAGACTGCTTAGCTGTAATGCTTGTCGTCCAGTTCCTTAGAAAATTTGTAGTCTGCATGCCTGTTGTTTTTCAGAAAGAAAATGCAAATGAACTTAGTGGGGTAAGTTGAGTGCCAGTCCCAGGGTTCTACCTGCTTCTTCTACCATTTGTCAAACATCTCAGCTTTTCTCTTTGACATGTTCATGACGTACTTTTATAGTGAACATTTCTGCCAAGTATCTCTTGGGTTCCATCTCAAATCACCATATTAACTATTTTATGTTTGAACTCCCAAATGTATGTAGAATGGTACAGATACTTTTATTCCAATCGGCAAATGTATGTCCCTTGAAACACATTATCTTTTACAACTTGAGAGAGACATAGAAGTATACCCGTGTAACTTGGTTATAGCTGAGCTTTCACCGATCTTAACCCTTTGTCCACTGTTAATCACATGCATCAAAACAAACACCCCAATTCTAGACATCTTGAGACAGAATGACGCAGGGTGATTTGAGATGGAGCTCCACACCTCCTGATGCCAGCAACTAAATATCAAGAGATGTTTCTTCTCGCATTGTACTCATTTAATTCAGTGTTTTACAGTACTCACTGCCTCATAATGATTGATCTATCTGCCGCAGCAGAACACAGGTTGCAGACAGTTGATAATGTTGAAAAAAGTTTTGCTTTTCTCACAGTATTCGGGATGGCAAACAAATGAGAGAGTCAATTTGTCGGCCACCTCCTCAAACGGATTTTCAGTTTCTCGCTTGATTGCTCATTGTTTCTGTCCTACCCCTACAATGTTCTATGTTACTTACTCTTTGTTGCTGTTGACTTTTTAGTCAAACCCAGAGGAATCCACATGTGTTTTACCGCCATGACCTTATCAATCAGCTGCAAAACAACCATGCCCTGGTCACGCTGGTGGCTGAGAACCTGTCAGCCTACATGGAGACGATGCGGCAGTTCTCCAAAGGTATACATTTGAGAGATAAATACGGAGTAGAGCGTGAGTAATCAGTCGGACTGATATTTTTTTTTTTTTTTATGATCACAGAAGAACAGCCAGAGTTTGACCCTCAAATAGTCCGACCAGGAAGCCGCTACAGCCACGTCCAGGAAGTGCAGGAACGACTTAACTTCCTGAGGTACTACAACCCCAATTCAAATGAAGTTGGGACGTTGTTTAACATAAATAAAAACCAAATACAATGATTTGCAAACATGTTCAACCTATATTTAATTGAATACACAACAAAGACAAGATATTTAATGTTCAAACTGGTCAACTTGATTGTTTTTAGCAAATAATCATGAACTTGGAATTTGATGGCTGCAACACGTTCCAAAAAAGCTGGGACGGGTGGCAAAAAAGACTGAGGAAGTTGAGGAATGCTCATCAAACACACGTTTGGAATATCCCACAGGTGAACAGGCTAATTGGGAACAGGTGGGTGCCATGATTGGGTATAAAAGGAGCTTCCCTGAATTGCTCATTCACAAGCAAAGATGGGGCGAGGTTCACCTCTTTGTGAACAAGTGTGTGAGAAAATAGTCGAACAGTTTAAGGCCAATGTTCCTCAACGTACAACTGCAAGGAATTTAGGGATTTCATCATCTACGGTCCATAATATCATCAAAAGGTTCAGAGCATCTGGAGAAATCACTGCATGTAAGCAGCAAGGCCGAAAACCAACATTGAATGCCCGTGACCTTCGATCCCTCAGGCGGCACTGCAACAAAAAACGGCATCAATGTGTAAAGGATTTACTTCTCTGGGCGGAGCTCATCTAAGATGGACTGACGAAAAGTGGAAAAGTGTTCTGTGGTCCGACGAGTCCACATTTCAAATTGTGTTTGGAAATTGTGGATGTCGTGTCCTGCGGGCCAAAGAGGAAAAGAACCGTCCGGACTGTTATGGACGCAAAGTTGGAAATCCAGCATCTATGATGGTATGGGGCTGTGTTAGTGCCAATGGCATGGGTGACATACACATGAAGGCACCATTAATGCTGAAAGGTACATACAGGTTTTGGAGAAACATATGCTGCCATCCAAGCGACATCTTTTTCATGGATGCCCCTGCTTATTTCAGCAAGACAATACCAAACCACATTCTGCACGTGTCACAACAGCGTGGCTTAATAGTAAAAGATTGCGGATACTTGACTGGCCTGCCTGCAGTCCAGACTTGTCTCCCATTGAAAATGTGTGGCGCATTATGAAGCGTAAAATACGACAACGGAGACCCAGAACTGTTGAACAGCTGAAGCTGTACATCAAGAAAGAATGGGAAAGATTTCCACCTACAAAGCTTCAACAATGAGTGTCCTCAGTTCCCAAATGTTTATTGAATGTTGTTCAAAGAAAAGGTGATGTAACACAGTGGTAACCATGACCCTGTCCCATGACCCTTTTTTGGAACGTGTTTCAGCCATAAACTTCTAGGTTCATGATTATTTGCGAAAAACAATAAATTTTATCAGTTTGAACATTAAACAGCTTGTATTTGTAGTGTATTCAATTAAATATAGGTTGAAAGTGATTTGCAAATCATTGTATTCTGTTTTTATTTGTTTAACACAACGTCCCAACTTCATTGGAATTGGGGTTTTAAATGACACTGAAATAAAAAAGCTAGTCGAAGGAGAGCAGAGAGTGGTGTCACTTCCAGTTGCCGGTACCGATTAAATATTTTTGTTCTTTTCAGGTTCCTTCTTAAAGATGGCCAGCTGTGGCTCTGTGCCCCCCAGGCCAAGCAGATCTGGAAGTGTCTGGCCGAGACTGCAGTCTTCCTCTGTGACCGCGAGGCCTGCTTCAAATGGTACTGTCAGGGTTTCTACGCAAGTATGGAAAGTGTGGAAAAGTATGGAATTTGATTTCATACATTTCCAGGTCTGGAAAAGTATAGAAGTATATGGAAAAATATTCATGTTTCCAAGACTGTTACAACAGCTCTGTTTTCTAAAACCAAAAATTATATCTAAAACAAATTAAAATGATCCATGTTTTTTCAGGCACTTGAAGCAGAGCTACGTTTGTGAGAGAGCACACAGTATTATACCATGGTCTTGGTGAATACTTGATTCTCATTGGCTCAGCAAATTCCATCGACACCCTTTGAACGTCTCAAGTACTTCATGTAAAAAAATAAATAAAAAGTCATTATATTGTTCCAAATTAATGCGTAGCACCCTTAGCCGTTAGATTATACGAGCAAACACAGCAACCTGACACAGATTTTCTGATTAACGGGGAGTACTATGAGGATAGAAATTAGCTAATTAAAAACAATGAGTGATTGAATCATTTCCCTTATTTGATAATTACAACACCTTTGATGACAGGGATACTGCTGAGGAGTTGAGGGGAAAATGAGCAGACTGGAGCGGCATAAAGAGTTAACTCCATAAAGATTTAATTCAACTCGCAGATGAGAAGGATGAAAGCAGCAAAATAGGCAATTAAAACGCCTGGCACAAAAACTGACACATACAAACTGAAAATGTCACCGTTGCTGTATTGAATGATACCCTGCAACAATTTAATGCCGCCGTCCAGTTAACCAAGACTGACAGAGTACAGCGTTTCCAGCCTGAGAGCTTGCTTCAACTGTCACATATACCAAATACAGTAGGGCAAAAAGGTATTTAGTCAGCCACCAATTGTGCAAGTTCTCACACTTAAAAAGACGAGAGGCCTTTAATTTTCATCATAGGTATACAAAAGACAAAATGAGGGGAAAAAAATCCAGAAAATCACAGTCTGATTTTTAAAGAATTTATTAGCAAATTATGGTGTAAAATAAATATTTGGTCACCTACAAACAAGCAAGATTTCTGGCTCTCACTTACCTGTAAGTTCTTTGAGATGCTCCTCTGTCCTCAACTCATTACCTGTACTAATGGCACCTGTTTGAACTCGTCAGTATAAAAGACACCTGTCCACAACCTCAAACAGTCACACTCCAAACTCCACTATGGCCAAGACCAAAGGACACCAGAAACAAAATTGTAGACCTGCACCAGTCTGGGAAGACTGAATCTGCAATAGGTAAGCAGCTTGGTGTGAAGAAATCAACTGTGGGAGCAGTTATTAGAAAATGGAAGACATACAAGACCACTGATAATCTCCCTCGATCTGGGGCTCCACGCAAGATCTCACCCCGTGGGGTCAAAATGATCACAAGAACGGTGAGCCAAAATCCCAGAACCAAACGGGAGGCCTACTGAATGACCTGCAGAGAGCTGGGACCAAAGTAACAAAGGCTAGCATCAGTAACGCACTACGCCGCCAGGGACGCAAATGCTGCAGTGCCACACGTGTCCCCCTGCTTAAGCCAGTACATGTCTAGGCCCGTCTGAAGTTTGCTAGAGAGCATTTGGATGATCCAGAAGAGGATTGGGAGAATGTCATATGGTCAGATAAAACCAAAATAGAACTTTTTGCTAAAAACGCAACTTGTCGTGTTTGGAGGAGAAAGAATGCTGAGTTGTATCCAAAGAACACCATACATGCTGTGAAGCATGGGGGTAGAAACATCATGCTTTGGGGCTGTTTTTCTACAAAGGGACCAGGATGACTGATCCGTGTAAAGGAAAGAATGAATGGGGCCATCTATCGTGAGATTTTGAGTGAAAACCTCCTTCCATCAGCAAGGGCATTAAGATGAAATGTGGCTGGGTCTTTCAGCATGACAATGAACCCAAACACACTGCCCGGTCAACAAAGGAGTGGCTTCGTAAGAAGCATTTCAAGGTACTGGAATGGCCTAACCAGTCTCCAGATCTCAACCCCATAGAAAATCTTTGGAGGGAGTAGAAAGTCTGTGTTGCCCAGCAACAGCCCCAAAACATCACTGCTCTACAGGAGATCTGCATGGAGGAATGGGCCAAAATACCAGCAACAGTGTGTGAAAACCTTGAGGACATACATAAAAGGTTTGACCTCTGTCATTGCCAACAAAGGGTATTTAACAAAGTATTGAGATTAACTTTTGTTATTGACCAAATATTTATTTTCCACCGTAATTTGCTAATAAATGATTTTTCAGGATATTTTTTTTTTCCTCATTTTGTCTCTCAGTTGAGGTATACCTACGATGAAAATTACAGGCCTCTCATCTTTTTAAGTGGGAGAACTTGCACAATTGGTGGCTGACTAAATACCTTTTTTGCCCCACTGCATATGTGTAATAATTAAAACAGATTTTCTCATCATACGTGTGGTTGTTATTTAATAATGTCAATCTAGATAATTATTTGCTGGAGTATTTAATAGTGTTTGCATTTCTTAGAAAGTTATGGGATTACAATGAGACTTCGTAGTCAAGCCCTCAGGCGTTGCAAGGGAAAATTGTTTTTGTAAAACTTTATATTTTGACTACAAAAAATCTCTTTACGCCAGAGAAGTCTAAAAATAAGGGTCTGGAAAAAGTATGGATTTTTTTAAAAATCTCAAATGTGTAGGAACCCTGTTAATGGTTCACTTTGATTCCAGAAGTTTTGTCTACCACGCACAAGTGTGCTGAACATCATCCTAAATGCCGCATCGCAGGTACTCCAAACTGATGGGGGACGAACCTGACCTGGACCCAGACATCAACAAGGACTTCTTTGAGAATAATGTCCTGCAGCTGGACCCGTCCCTGTTGACGGAGAATGGCATGAAGTGCTTTGAGAGGTTCTTCAAGGCTGTCAACTGCAGGGAGGGGAAACTGGTGGCCAAACGTAGGGCCTACATGATGGACGACCTGGAACTCATAGGCCTAGACTACCTGTGGAGGGTGAGAAGTGCGCATTTTGTGTTCTTCTGCTTCGTCATCCACATGACTAATCATGACTGTTACGGCTAATTGTTAACTGGCGCTCTTAAAGCTGTGACGCACAAATTTAAAAACTCAGTAAAATAGTATCCATATAATTGGTCAAACTCAACTTCATGTTGGTTATGTTTAATTGAGAAGACAATAAAGACTATATGTAGATTGGTTTGGGAACACACAAAAAATGATGCGATGTAAATGTCAGCTTGGACGCCGCCTCGAGTGGGTTTGACTCATTGCTCTGATACGTCAGCATGTCCATCACGTGGAAGATCTGCCCATAAACTAATCCAAATCAATTGCACAACGAACTACAAAGTTAATGCCTCTCATTCACCTATTTAAACATGCAAAGGAATATGTTTGAAGAAACAGAGGCACCAAAAAAACAGGTGATTTTTAAATCTGATATAAATGTGTACTCCCGTACGTATTTCAATATTTATCATGACAGTAACAGTGTTACTTACATCGGTAGCTGTAAGCATGCATGCAAACCTTAGAAAAAACATATTGTTCTAAATGCTTGCGTTTTATTTCATTTTCTCAATTGTGGTTGATTTAACCTGTTTAGTTGTATACATTTTGTTATGATCAATGGAAGAAAAAAAACTTTTTAGCACTCCAATATATCTTGTGACTAGATTGTATTATTTGGGCCTGGACTGGCTTGGAGTCAACTTGCTTGTTTTGTTTTTTGGGACTTGCTTGAAACTTGAGGGTTAAGACTTGAAGACTTGTTTTTTTGTTTTTGTTTTTTTTTGTCCTGTTCGCTGTTAGGTCAAGCAGAATGGAAAATCTGTATCCCTTTTATGCCGGAACTGTGTCAAAGTGGAGTTCTTAAGCTTCCGCTGTGGTTTCTTAGTATTATAATTGATGTTTATTGAGAATCAGACTTCATCAGTCGAACACAACTGGAAGTTTCTAGAAGGGAGAGAGAAACGAAGACAAAGCACTAATCATAAACAGGATGAGAAGTAAATCATTACATTATCTACAAACCCAATTCCAATGAAGTTGGGACGTTGTGTTAAACATAAATACAACAGAATACAATGATTTGCAAATCATGTTCAACCTATATTTAATTGAATACACTACAAAGACAAGATATTTAATGTTCAACCTGATAAACTTTGTTTTTAGCAAATAATCATTAACTTGCATATAAATAAAGGTTTGATTGATTGATTTAACCTTTTTTGCTATCAGTCCTGCAAGTGCCATACTAAATGGATTAAAAAAAATCCAATCTACAACCCTAATTCCAATAAAGTTGGTACATTGTGTTAAACATAAATAAAAGCAGAATACAGTGATTTGCAAATCATGTTCAAACTTGTTAATTGAATACACTACAAAGACATTTAATGTTCAAACTGATAAACTTTATTAGCAAATAATCATTAACTTAGAATTTTATGGCCGCAACACATTCCAAAAAAGCTGGGACAGGGTCATGTTTACCACTGTGTTACATCAACCTTTCTTTTAACAACATTCAATAAACTTTTGGGAACTGAGGACACCAATTGTTGAAGCTTTGCAGGTGGAATTCTTTCCCATTCTTGCTTGATGTACAGCTTCAGCCGTTCAACAGTCCGGGGTTTCCGTTGTCGTATTTTATGCTTCATAATGCGCCACACATTTTCAATGGGAGACAGGTCTGGACAGCAGTCAGGCCAGTCTAGTACTCGCACTCTTTTACTACCCAGCCACGCTGTTGTAACACGTGCAGAATGTGGTTTGGCAATGTCTTGCTGAAATAAGCAGGGGCGTCCTGAAAAAGACTTTGCTTGGATGGCAGCATATGTTTCTCCAAAACCTGCACGTACCTTTCAGCATTAATGGTGCCTTCACAGATGTGTAAGTTACCCATGCCATTGGCACGAACACAGCCCCATACCATTACAGATGCTGGCTTATGAACTTTGCGTCCATAAGTTGCACTTACGGATGTAGCGCCGAACTGTATTTACTGACATTGGTTTTCTGAAGTGTTCCTGAGCCCGAGCGGTGATATCCTTTACACATTGATGTCGGTTTTTGATGCAGTGCCGCCTGAGGGAAGGTCACGGGAATTTAATTTTGGTTTTCGGCCTTGCCGCTTACATGCAGTGATTTCTCCAGATTCTCTGAACCTTTTGATGATATGGACCGTAGATGATGAAATCCCTAAATTGCTTGCAGTTTTACGTTGAGGAACATTTTCCTTAAACTGTTCGACTATTTTCTCACACACTTGTTCACAAAGAGGTGAACCTCGCCCCATCTTTGCTTGTGAATGACTGAGCAATTCAGGGAAGCTCCTTTTCTACCCAATCGTGGCACCCACCTGTTCCCAATGAGCCTGTTCACCTGTGGGATGTTCCAAACAGATGTTGGATGAGCATTCCTCAACTTTCTCAGTCTTTTTTGCCACCTGTCCCAGCTTTTTTAGAACGTGTTGGAGCCATAAAATTCAAAGTTAATGATTATTTGCTGAAAACAATGTTTATCAGTTTGAACATTAAATATCTTGTCTTTGTAGTGTATTCAATTAAATATATGTTGAACATGATTTGCAAATCATTGTATTTTGTTTTTGTTTGTTTAACACACCATCCCAACTTCATTGGAATTGGGGTTGTACAACAATGAAACAAATATGAGTGTTGCATGGGGCTGTAGTGCTATACCCTGTGAGGGAAGGACAGGACAAGATAGAACAGGACAAGGTCCGGAGAAGAAGCATGCAGGACAAGGGCCGTGAACCCGTGGTGGGATTAATTATGGAAATTATAAAAGTCTACAGGACGAGAGTATAAATGAGGGGATACACAAGCGATTTGCATATTCATGAGGTATTTGTCGCAGTAAGTGCGTGACCCCATACCAGTGAACGAGTCCTCGGGGTGTGTGCCTGTGGATACATGCAAGTGAATTGACACCGTTTTACATGCACAAAGACTGACAGAAGTGTCTTCTAATTACTGTGGCTGCACCACGGAGGCTGAGGACTCCACCCAATCAATCAAGGGGCGGGATCGGGCCCAGGGGTCCACCCGAGAGCGGCCCGGCGGACAGGACACGTCCCACACCGAGGGACCTAGAGCGGTCCGCCGGCCCCACCGAGGCGCCCCGGCAACTGGGCAGGGAACCAATGCCACCCCCCCAGACAACCTCCCCACACGCCACGCCACCCCCTTCCATCCCCAGGAGAGCCAGACGCCCCCCAACCCGCAGGGCTCGCGATGCAGCCAGTCCCCGCCCAGCCCGAGGACGGCAGAGTGTCCCTTATTTGTTGGAAAGCAGGGAGAATAGGGGCACCTGACAAGGGAACGATAAGGGGGGGGGGGGAACCCAAGGAGCAGCCGCGGGCCATGAGAGGTCAGCCCCAACACCAAGCAGGATCAACCAACCGGGAACAGGATGCACCGCCATGCAACTAGCAAGGGGGAAGAGGCGACCGCAGCGGGAGGCAAGGAACAGAGAGAAGAGGAGGAAGCAGGGCCGAGGAGCGACAGCGGGGCCCCGCCGCCCCCACCAGCAGCCAGACTGAAGACTTACTTGTGACGTGCACATATTATATGCAACTTAACTCCCACCTCTGCAATAAGACTTGCGGGATATGCTGGTGTCGTGCATTATGACAGTTCATCGTAGTAGTCCTCAAGTTGTATTCGGGCATATTCATTCCTCCTTTCAAGAAGACATGTATTATATTATTTATTATATTTAATTAATTTTGTCTCAGGTGGTAATTCAAGGAAGTGATGATATTGCCAGCAGAGCCATAGACCTGCTGAAAGAGATCTACACCAATCTTGGACCAAAGTTACAAGTCAACCAGGTACACTATAGAGCTCTGAACATGCAATTTTTCAGGTTAGAGGTCAACTAATTATCTTCTGAAATGGCAATGTCCCTGACATTATGACATGGTCACAGGTGGAAATCCATGAAGATTTTATCCAGTCATGTTTTGACCGTCTGAAGGCGTCCTACGACACCCTATGCGTTTTGGATGGAGACAAAGATAGCATCAACTGTGCCCGCCAGGAGGCAATCCGCATGGTGAGAGTTCTCACTGTGCTCAAGGAGTACATCAATGAGTGTGACAGCGACTACCACGAGGAGAGGACCATCCTGCCCATGTCGAGGTGAAATTACAAGCCTCAGCTCTTCATTATTTTCCGTGTACGTTATTTTTCAAAGACTACATTTCTAAATGTTTTCCTTTCTCTTTCAGGGCATTCCGGGGAAAGCATATCACGTTGATAGTGCGCTTCCCCAACCAGGGGCGCCAGGTGGACGACCTGGACATCTGGTCGCACACCAACGACACAATTGGCTCAGTGCGCCGCGGCATCCTAAACCGCATCAAAGCAAACGCCGCGCACACCAAGATCGAACTCTTCATCGGAGGGGAGGTGGTCGACCCCGCTGATGATCGAAAGCTGATTGGACAGCTCAACTTGAAGGACAAAACAGTAACTGTCACCTTTTCATCTTTCTGTCTTATGTTGCCTCTCTGGATGGATTTTGACATAATCGGCATTTCCTAGGACAGTTTTTCCTCAGCCTTTATTGAGCCAGGCACCTGTTTTACATTAGAAAAATGTCACCGAAAATATCAATACTGAAATAATGATCTCATCGGAATTTCCTCACAAGTCGACTGACTGTGAAATCTGGGCGTGTTTAATTCAACATAAAGCCCATGTACGCGCAGGAAGTCAGGACTTGTTCAGTTGTATGGGTGGCAACAGGTTAGCTGCACCATCTGCCATCTACAATTATTTGATACACCACTGATCTGATTTTGCTAGTTTTCACACAAAGAATAGAGAGTTGTGTAATTTTCATCGAAGGTGAACTTGGATAATTTCCTGTGGCACCCGTGGTGATCTCTCACGGCACCAGGTTGGGAATCACTGCCCTTATAATGAATGCAGAATCGTACTTTTCAAAGCACCAGATTCTATAACATATAGTGAGTAAACCCCTGGCTATTCGCGGGGGTAAGCTCTGAGCCCTGCTGCAAAAAGGCAACCTTGTAAAAAGGTTAAGGTTATTAAAGAGAAATAGAGCAAAATGGCAAAAACTGAAGCAGTCTGGGCAGAACTCGTGTTGCTACCTGGAACTGAACCGTGGACCCACACTACATTGTGAGGCGATCATGTCAGTCTACAAGAGCGCCGATTGCGGTCACCACATAAAGGAAGATCATCATCCAAACAAATGTGGTGCAGACAAAAGTATAGAAGTCAGATTACAACAACAATGCAAACAATTCTTTCAACTTTTCATGTTTCATGAAACATAAGCATGTGGACTGCACGTCTTAAGCACTGAACTTAGCTAGACAGTCTACAAATAGCTAGATAAATAAAATACATATATTAAAAAAAAAAAAAACACTCCAGTCAGTAGCATCACAGATATTAGTTATAAGATGTACTCTGAAACATGTCAGTGCGATTTGACCCACTTGACACACCGATGGTCGTTTTATTTTGTATTTTTATTTTTACTAAGCCATGCAGTTGTCATATTTGGCCTTGTGATGCTTTTGTAGATGCGGAGGCAAGACATGTTCCTTACTCTGTGTCACATTGTCTTTCCCTAAATCCAAACTTGGCCCAGACAATTGAAGTACTACTCCTCAAGTCTTCGTGTCCATTTTCAAAGATATTGTACCGCAAACTTTCATTTAGTTACTATTGTTTTGTTGGAGCGCTGTGTTTTCTTGAGTTTTTCCTCGGCGTGAAGGCAGCCTGAAGGCATGAAAGTGCTTTGTGATTGGATGAGTGGTTGGGTGTGCGTGATTGGATGAGCGGACAGGAGAAGTGGGAGGGGGAAGTGCAAGTGCGTGTGTGTGTGTGTGTGTGAGTGAGAGGCAAAGAGAAATGGTCACAGGAGAAGTTTGTTCTTTTTTGTGTGGTCATGGCCGTCTAACCTTCAATTTGAAAATTGCATACCACCACATTGCGAATTCAATTAATCATTCAGCCCTAATCTGTTAGAGGGGTGGCTACGATATGAGGAGATTCGATATGGTCCAATAGAACAGTGTTATTAATTTTGTCATCTATTTCTTTAGCTGATCACAGCCAAGCTAACTCAAGTGAGCGCCAACATGCCCTCCAGCCCAGATAGCTCTTCCGACTCCTCCACCGGATCGCCCGGCAACCACGGCAACCATTACGGTGAGGGTCCCAACCCTGAAGTGGAGAGCTGTCTTCCTGGTGTGGTGAGTTGGTACATGGTCACTTTATGAAGAGTTGCATCACAAGTTCATGTTGTTATGTCAGTTTTTGTCGAGCATCTCTCTAAGTGACTTTTTCCATTTTGCAGATCATGTCGCTACACCTACGCTACATCTCCTTCCTGTGGCAGGTGGCTGACCTGGGCTGCCAACTCAACATGCCCCTCCTTAGAGATGGCGCAAGAGTTCTCATGAAACTCATGCCACCAGGTACTTTCATTATTAAGCTACCTTTTCAGTTGTAAGCATAAAGCCTGTCTGCTACATTGCTTTTGTTTTTTTCCACTGCAGATAATACTACTGTGGAAAACCTGCGCGCTGTGTGTTTGGACCATGCCAAGCTCGGGGAGAACAGCCTCAGCCCTTCACTGGATTCTCGCTTCTTTGGACCCTCCCCCTCACAAGTGCTCTACCTCATTGAGGTAAGGCCCCATCTAATAAGCATATCCTATACACTGCACGGTACCTACTTGGCTCGCCATACATTGACATATTTTTGCAAGCAGTACTATGGGATACTATTTGTGATATCAGGTCAGCTCGCAGCTTCTGTTGCTGACTGCTTCTTCGCTCCACTGTGTGCTCACCCGTGTCTCAACACCAATGTTATGTATTTAAACAAATTTTTTTAATTGTAACTACTTTTACAGGTGTCGCAGGGGCTCGAGACTGCGGGTGGGTGGGAATAATGTTTGTCCTTTATCATTTCATTTGTCTTGAAGCACGTTGTTGCTTTTTAATTATGAAAGGTGCTATATAACTAAAGGTTTGATTGATTGAATTAACCTTTTTTGCTATCAGTCCTGCAAGTGCCATACTAAATGGATAAAAAAAAAAACAATCCCAATGAAGTTGGGACGTTATGTTAAACATAAATAAAAACAGAATACAATGATTTGCAAATCATGTTCAACCTATATTTAATTGAATACACTACAAATACATTTAATGTTCAAACTGAAAAACTTTGTTATTAGCAAATAATCATTAACTTAGAATTTTATGGGTGCAACACATTCCAAAAAAGCTGGGATAGGGTCATGTTTACCACTGTGTTACATCACCTTTTCTTTCAACAACATTCAATAGACGTTTGGGAACTGAGGACACTCATTGTTGAAGCTTTGTAGGTGGAAATCTTTCCCATTCTTGCTTGATGTACGGCTTCAGCCGTTCAACAGTCCGGGGTTTCCGTTGTTGTATTTTACGCTTCATAATGTCTAGTACCCGCACTCTTTTACTACGAAGCCACGCTGTTGTAGCATGTGCAGAATGTGGTTTGGCATTGTCTTGCTGAAATAAGCAAGGCGTCCGTGAAAAAGACGTTGCTTGGATGGCAGCATATGTTTCTCCAAAACCTGTATTTACCTGTCAGCATTAATGGTGCCTTCACAGATGTGTAAGTTACCCATGCCATTGGCACTAACACAGCCCCATACCATCACAGATGCTGGCTTATGAATTTTGCATCCATAACAGTGCGGATGGTTCTTTTCCTCTTTGGCCCGCAGGACACGACGTCCAAAATTTCCAAAAACAATTTGAAATGTGGACTCGTTGGACCGCAGAACACTTTTCCACTATGCAACAGTCCATCTTAGATGAGCTCGGGCCCAGAGAAGCCGGCAGCGTTTCCGCTTTGCATAGTTGAGTTTCAAGTTGCACTTCCGGATGTAGCGCCGAACTGTATTTACTGACATTGGTTTTCTGAAGTGTTCCTGAGCCCATGTGGTGATATCCTTTACACATTGATGTCGGTTTTTGATCCTGTGCCGCCTGAGGGATCGAAAGTCACGGGCATTCAATGTTGGTTTTCGGCCTCGCCGCTTACATGCAGTGATTTGTCCAGATTCTCTGAACCTTTTGATGATGATATGGACCATAGATGACGAAATCCCTAAATCCCTTGCAATTGTACGTTGAGGAACATTGTCCTTAAACTGTTCGACTATTTTCTCGCGCACTTGTTCACAAAGAGGTTAACCCCCCCCCATCTTTGCTTGTGAATGACTGAGCAATTCAGGGAAGCTCCTTTTCTACCCAATCATGGCAGCCGCCTTTTCCCAATTAGCCTGTTCACCTGTGGGATGTTCCAAACAGGTGTTTGATGAGCATTCCTCAACTTTCTCAGTCTTTTTTGCCACCTGTGCCAGCTTTTTTGGAACGTGTTGCAGCCATAAAATTCTAAGTTAATGATTATTTGCTAAAAACAATAGTTTATCAGTTTGAACATTAAATATCTTGTCTTTGTAGTGTATTCAATTAAATATAAGTTGAAGATGATTTGCAAATCATTGTATTCTGTTTTTGTTTAACACAACGTCCCAACTTCATTGGAATTGGGGTTGTAATATTCAAAGATATATTGAATGTTTTTGATATATTATGAGCATTTTTGGCATAAACATTATTATTTTTTTTTTATTTTTTTTTAAGTGTTTTTAGAATCGTTTGTTGTTTTCAGAATTGGACTACATGCCAGATCTGATGTTGTCAAGGCCGTAGGTTCCCTGCCCGTTTTAGACTATTCTTGCCTGTGTTCCAGGTTGTGTATGCTTTGCTAATGCCAGCCAGTGCCACTCTGAGCGAGGATGCAAGCGACTTCCAGTACAACTTCCTGAAGAGCGGTGGCTTGCCGCTCGTGTTGAGCATGCTCACCCGGAACAACTTCCTGCCATCGGCCGACATGGAGACGCGGCGCGGGGCTTACCTCAACGCGCTCAAAATAGCCAAACTCCTCCTCACCGCCGTAGGCTTTGGGCACGTGAAAGCTGTGGCGGAGGCCTGCCAGCCCAACGCTGAGGGAAACATTCCTGTTTCCCCGGTTAGACTCCAAATTGAGAAAAACTCATAAATGGTTCCCAAACGTTTGATTGAAAGTTTCCTGATAATAATATTTCTCCACTCTCCAATTCACAACAGATTAATCAGGCCACTCACGATCAGGCTCTGGTGCTGCAGAGCGCCCTGCAAAACATACCAAATCCTGCCTCAGAATGTATGCTGCGCAATGTAGCCATCCGCCTGGCACAGCAGATTTCTGATGAGGTAACTGCAAATAATCAAATGAATGCATTTTGTAGAGGGGTTGAAATGTGAATATACACAGATACCTTGATGTTCTCACCGTAATTTGTAAAGATACATGTACTGCCCCAACGAATTAAGGGAACACTCGGCTGTGCATCAGATCTTTATCCCTGAATGATTCAAGATGGAATGTGCAGTACCGCTATATAATTTTGTCAGAATAAAAATAACGATAATGGTTCATACACACGTCAATGCAGGGTTCCTACACAAGTAGGGAATTTGATTTAATATATTTCCAGGTCTGGAAAAATATTAATGTTTCCACGATTGTTACAACAGCTCTGTTTTCTTAAAGAAATAATTATGAATGTTTAGTAAAAAAATGTAATTTCTTTTTTAAGACACTTGAAAACGCAGCGACAATGTTTTTGTTAGAGAGCACACAGTATGATACCATGGTCTTGGTGAATACTTGATTCTGATTGGCTCAGAAAATTCCATCGGTCCATTCGGACGTCTCAAGTAGTTCCTGTCAAAAAAATCATAACACTGTTCCAAATTAATGCGTAGCACCCTTAGCCGTTAGATTAGACGAACAAACACAGTAACCTGACACAGGTTTTCTGAAAAGACGATGTGAAGTACTCTGAGGACAGAAATTAATAAAATTCAATTATAAAAAAAAAAAAAATTCATAGAGAAGTCTGGAAAAGTGTATGGAGTTTTGAAATCTCAAATGTGTAGGGACCCTGACAACGGTTTTCTTAAATTTTAACACTTTGCAGCATATTAATTTAAGTGGTTCTTGATGATGATTTTTTTTTTTTTTTGAGAAGAAAAAGTTTCTGTACTAATGGATTTAGTTGCGGCACTGTCAGAATTTTTTCCAGACATCAAAGTCGATTCCTGACATCTGTGTGATCCGAGCGGTACAGAAAATAGTTTGGGCATCAGGCTGCGGCACAGTGCAGCTCGTCTTCAGTTCTAATGAAGATATCAGCAAGATATACGAGAAGGTAAATTCTAGTTAGCCCGACTTGGAACATTTTTTTTTTTTTTTTTTTTTTTAATGTTTTTTTCTCCCGCGTAATTAGACAAATGCAGCCAAGGAACCAGACGGCGAAGACGAGCAGGTGTGTTGTGAGGCCTTGGAAGTGATGACATTGTGTTTTGCCCTGATGCCCACTGCCCTGGACACGCTCAGCAAGGAGAGGGCTTGGCAAACCTTTATTATAGACTTGCTGCTACACTGCCACAGCAAGTAAGTGCACCATTATGTGTTGAATTTGTTAAGCAAAAATGACGGAAAGGCAGGAGAGAGAATAGGTTGCCATTTACACCTTTTTATAGCTTATTTTTCCTGTCCCTTTTACAGATCAGTGCGTCAGATGGCACAGGAACAGTTTTTCCTGATGGCAACCAGGTGCTGTATGGGCCACAGACCCCTCCTCTTCTTCATTACCCTCCTTTTCACTGTGCTGGGGGTGAGTGACACAAATGTATGTAACGTGGTGCTCCTTTGCCTACTGATGACCACATCCTGACTTTCTTCACCTGTGTGCAGACCACCGCTAAGGAGCGAGCTAAGCACGCCGGGGACTACTTCACTTTGCTCCGGCATCTTCTGAACTATGCCTACAACAGCAACATCAACCTGCCAAATGCGGAGGTGCTGCTCAACAATGAGATCGACTGGCTCAAAAGGATAAGGGTAGGCTATTATGTCATATCTCATCATCTGATCCATTTTTATACTCTCGCCGTTGTGAATGTGAGCTGATGTAACTGCGCTTACGTCTTCTAGGATGAAGTCAAAAGGACAGGGGAGACTGGTGTGGAGGAGACCATCTTGGAAGGCCACCTTGGTGTCACCAAGGAGCTTCTAGCCTTCCAGACTCCCGAGAAGAAGTATTACATTGGCTGTGAGAAGGGAGGTGCTAACCTCATAAAGGTGCACCTGCAACATGTTGTCCCATTTGCATTTTACACTCTTGAGTTTGAGGGAATTGTTTGTTACACAAAAGCTCAGGATTTTTACACCTTTTTTGTGAGTCTCTTTTCTATATACACGCCAGAAAGATGGAATGGGCGGACACAGTAGACCAGATGCTCTCTTCTCCCATTCTTTTGTGTTAAAAACAACTTTTGCTCCCCAACAAGTATTTTATAATCTTCCCCCCCCATCATTAGGAGCTGATTGACGACTTCATCTTCCCGGCGTCAAATGTTTACCTGCAGTACATGAAGAGCGGCGAGTTCCCCACGGAGCAGGCCATCCCAGTGTGCAGCACCCCAGCCTCCATCAACGCTGGCTTTGAGCTCCTGGTGGCGCTTGCTGTGGGCTGTTTGCGCAACCTCAAGCAAATCGTTGACACGCTCACAGACATGTACTATTTGGGTAAGGCCATGTCCTAAAGCAGGGTTTCCCATGCTTGTTTCAACTCAAGTCCAAAAAAGAAATTGAATTTCCCCATAGGTTCCAAATTTTAATTGCAATATATTGTAGATAATGTAATGTTTACAAACTAATTATAAAGGACACAGACGCCTGCTTTTATCATGACAATCGTTGACCCATTAAATACTGCTGTGACACATCTTGGCTCCCAAAGCTAAGTTTGGGATCCCTGTCATAAAATACATGTCCCACTTGAAGGTTTGAGCCCCTCGTTGTCTCCTTCCAGGCTGCGAAACTTTGACAGAGTGGGAGTACCTTCCTCCGGTAGGCCCGCGGCCCAATAAAGGCTTTGTGGGTCTGAAGAACGCTGGGGCCACGTGTTACATGAACTCTGTAATTCAGCAGCTGTACATGATCCCCCCCATTCGTAACGGCATCCTGGCCATCGAGGGCACAGGCACCGACGTGGATGATGACATGTCGGGCGATGAGAAGCAGGAGAATGAGGTAGGGGCAACCAATGAATAGTTTAAAGTTTGATGGCCAAATACGGCGTTCATCTTTGGCTTTTGTTCCAAAAGACAAACGTGGATCCTCGTGATGAGGTGTTCAACTATCACCACCAGTTTGACGATAAGCCTGCCAGTAAAGCGGAAGACAGAAAGGAGTACAACATCGGGGTATTGCGTCACCTGCAGGTCATCTTTGGCCATCTCGCTGCTTCCAGACTTCAGTACTATGTCCCGAGGGGCTTCTGGAAACAATTCAGGTGTGTAATTCCGTCATTTCAACTGGTTGGGTTTAGAGAGGTTTTAAGTAGTTTCTTCTTGTGGCTCTGCAGGTTATGGGGTGAGCCAGTGAATCTAAGAGAGCAACATGACGCTTTAGAGTTTTTCAATTCTTTGGTGGATAGTCTGGATGAAGCATTGAAGGCCTTGGGTCATCCTGCTATGCTCAGCAAGGTTCTAGGAGGCTCATTTGCAGACCAGAAGATCTGTCAGGGATGCCCTCACAGGTGAGTATTTTTGTATCCCAGAGAGAATGACAATTACAAAACATTTTCCCAAAAAATACCAACATCAGATAAGTGCAAAATAGTACGTTGAGTTCCCCCCCCCTCCTTGCGGTCAGTGACCCAACTAGAACATTTCGAAAACCCATGAGTTGAGAATCACTGATTTAGCAAATTTATGTTAAGGCAATAGGTACTGTTAGAAACGGCTGCTCTGTGAAACAACTGTTCTTACATTATACATGTTAAATTACACAGTCCCCTTCAAAAGTATTGGAACGGCAAGGTCGATTCCTTTGTTTTTGTTGTATACTGAAGAGATTTGGGTTTCAGCTCAAAAGATGAATATGAGACAAAAGTTGAGAATTCCATCTTTTATTTCATGGTATTTACATCTAGATCTGTTAAACAACTCAGGACAAAGAACCTTTTGTTTGAAGCCATCCACTTTTCAAGTGAGCAAAAGTGTTGGAACATGTGACTGATGGGTGTTTCTAGTTGCTCCGGTGTTGTGTTTTAGATTGATGCTTAAACATTAGATAGTGCTTGTTTTTGTCATTGGGTTTCACCTCTATAAACTGCATTTGCTCCTAAGCAAACATGAAGACCAGAGAGCTGTCTCTGGGAGAAAAGCAAACCATTTGAAGCTGAGAGAAGAGGGGAAAATCAATCAGAGCTATTGCATAAACATTGACAACAGTGACATGACTGCCAACCTCCACAGGGCAGGGGTGAAGGTATCACAATACAGTGTTCAAAGAAGACAGAGAATAAATATACAGGCCATACCACAAGATGTAAACCACTCATCAGCAAAAAGAATCGGAAGGCCACATTGGATTTTGCAAAGAAGTACAGAGATGAACCACAAAAGTTTTGGAACAAGGATTTATGGGCTGATGAGACCAAGAGTAACCTCTACCAAAGTGATGGAAAGGCCAAAGTATGGAGGAGAACAAAAGGATCTGCTTATGATCCAAAACACTCAAGTGCAACTGTGAAGCATGGTGGATGTCATGGCTTGGGCTTGCATGGCTGCTTCTGGAACTAGTCTTTATTGATAATGTAACTCACAATGGTAGCAACAGAATAAATTCTGACGTCTACAAAACCATTTTGTCTGGCCATTTACAGAAAAATGCATCCAAACACTGCCAACACAACAAAGGGCTTCATCAGGGGGGAAAGGTGGAAGGTCTTAGACTGGCCATGTCAATCACTGGACCTTAACACAATAGAGCATGCATTTTACCTCCTGAAGAGGAGACTGAAGGGAGAAACCCCCAGAAACAAACAAACAACTGAAAGAGGCTGCAGTAAAGGTGTGGAAAAGCATTTCAATGCAAGAATGCAACAATCTGGTGGAGTCAATGGGTCGCAGGCTTTATGTCGTTTTTGCAAGTAAGGGTTGTGTCAGCAAATATTAAATGCTATTCACTTTAAGTTAATTTAATAATCTCTGTTCCAATATTTTTGCTCACTTGAAAAATGGGTGCTTTCAAACAAAAGGTGCTGTGTCCTGAATTGTTTAGCACATCTAGATGTACATACCATGATGTAAAAGCTGGAATTCTGAACGTTTGTCTCATATTCTTTTTTCTATTTGAAACCCAACTGTCTTCACTATACAACAAAAACAAAGGAATTGACCTTGCTGTTTCAATACGTTTGCAGGGGACTGTAAACAATTTATCATGGTCATCTATGATTACAGTTGGAGTGCAATGTGCAAACTCTGGGTTCTTGTTACCCCAAAGAATTACCTTTTTTATATGCTTGTTTTTTTAGATACGAGTGTGAGGAGTCATTCACAACACTTAATGTGGACATCAGAAACCACCAGAATCTTTTGGACTCAATGGAGCAGTACGTCAAAGGAGATCTACTGGAGGGAGCCAACGCATACCACTGTGAGAAGTGTAACAAGAAGGTAAGAGAGGACAGAAGCTGTTTTTCGGAAAGATGTTTGAAGGCTTAAAACGCATTTTAATTTAATGGGTAATTGTTATTTTTGTCCACCCTTGTTTAGGTGGACACTGTCAAGCGTCTGCTGATCAAGAAGCTGCCGCCGGTCCTCGCCATCCAACTGAAACGCTTTGATTACGATTGGGAGCGGGAATGCGCCATCAAGTTCAACGACTACTTTGAATTCCCGAGGGAATTGGACATGGAGCCGTACACGGTAGCCGGCGTGGCCAAGATTGAGGGTGACGACGTCAACCCGGAGAACCAAGTGATCCAGCAGAACGAGCCCTCGGAGCCCACGCCCGTGGGCAGCTCCAAGTACCGTTTGGTGGGGGTGCTGGTCCACTCGGGCCAGGCCAGCGGCGGACATTACTACTCGTACATCATCCAAAGGAATGGCGGCGATGGGGAGAAAAACCGCTGGTATAAGTTCGACGATGGCGACGTGACGGAATGCAAGATGGACGATGAGGAGGAGATGAAGAACCAGTGCTTCGGTGGTGAATACATGGGCGAAGTGTTTGATCACATGATGAAACGGATGTCATACCGCAGACAAAAACGCTGGTGGAACGCCTACATCCTTTTCTACGAACGTATGGACTCGCTAGACAAGGACAGCGAGCTTGTCAAGTACATCTCAGAGTTGACCATCTCCACCGCCAAGCCGCATCAGGTCAAGATGCCTGGTGTCATTGAGTGCAGCGTCCGCAAGCAGAACGTCCAGTTTATGCATAACCGAATGCAATACAGCCTGGAATATTTCCAGTTCATTAAGAAACTTCTGACCTGTAACAGTGTCTATTTAAACCCTCCTCCAGGTATGTACGCTTTGTTTCAGCACTGAAAAATCATTACAAAAACACCTGTTGATGATTTAAACTTTTGAGTCCTTGGGTGTGCACGTTATAGATACCATGTGACCTCAAACAGACGCCATGCCCATCCACTTAGGACACACCTCAGTCAAATAGATGCCGCCTAAAAAAAGGGTCGTAGGTGCAATAACCTCAGTTCATAACCGCAATTGTTCACACACAGACAGTGGTTAACTGCTGAGCCCATTCGAGCAGTTTTTGCTCATCAAAATATCAGCACCCAGTGTAGCACAATTTTTCAGATGAATTAGTGTTGGAGGTGGGGCTCGAAGGCGAGCGCCTGGTGCAGTGTGAGCTGGGCGGTGGTCGAAGGCGGGGACCTCTGCGTTCCGATCCCCGGTTACAATAACTGGCTCTAGGGACGTGGAATGTCACCTCTCTGGCAGGGAAGGAGCCCGAGCTTGTGTGTGAGGTTGAGAAGTTCAGACTAGATATAGTCTGGCTCGCCTCCACACACGGCTTGGGCTCCGGTACCAGTCCTATTGAGAGGAGTTGGACTCTTTTCTACTCTGGAGTTGCCCATGGTGAGAGGCGCCGAGCAGGTGTGAGTATACTTATTGCCCCCCCGGCACGGCGCCTGTACAGGGTGGGTAGCCTCCCTCCGCCTTCGGGTGGGGGAACGGGTCCTGATTGTTATTTGTGCCTATGCACCGAACAGCAGTTCAGAGTACCCACCCTTTTTGGAGTCCTTAGAGGGGGTGCTTGAGAGCTCTCCCGGTGGGTACTCCATCGTTCTGCTGGGGGACTTCAATGCTCACGTCGGCAATGACAGTGAGACCTGGAAGGGGGTGATTGGGAGGAACGGCCCCCCCCCCCCGATCAGAACCCGAGTGGTGTTCTGCTATTAGACTTCTGTGTTCCCCATGGATTGTCCATAACGAACACCATGTTCAACCATAAGGGTGTCCACACGTGCACTTGGCACCAGGACATCCTAGGTCGCCGTTCGATGATCGACTTTGTGCTCGTGTCATCAGACTTGCGGCCGCATGTCTTGGACGCCCGGGTGAAAAGAGGGGCGGAGCTGTCAACTGATCACCACCTGGTGGTGAGTTGCCTCTGGTGGGGGAAGATGCTGGTCCGACCTGGCGGTGTCTTTAACAGCGATTAGCATCCAGTAGATTCTCAAGATTTTTCCTCCCTTTACACATCTAAATTGTTTTGGACTCCAGTTTGATGTGTGCAGATGGCGTACGCTTGGACGGCAGTTCTCGTACCAATGACGTGATCATTTCACAATGTTTTTTGCGTTTCTGATACTTGCATGAACAATATCCTATGGAGAGACGAATTGCCGGAGAGTCGCAGTAAGACTCTGCACTCACCCCACAGAGCGTTTGCCACGGCATCCAGTCCTGTGGATGATAACAACGGCATTTAAATACAATTCCTCAAATCGTAGCCTCCCAATTAATCGCGCCAGGCCTACCTCAGAAAGATGCCTCCTTTTTATCTTCAGGAAGAAAACAGATGGTGCCTGTAATTACATTTACTATGACGGATACCACCATGTGTTGCAGACCTCTTTACCTCAGGCACAGGAGACGTGGCATCTGTGAAGCTGAAGTTTTGCGAGGAAAACACTGCTTTAACCTTTTAGCTAAGCATTTCAGCATTGAAGAAAAGCTTGAACAAAGATTAAGTGGCTATAGTTGGTTTTGTCATGCTACATGCTGAAATGCTTTAAAACAATAGACTAGGGCTGGGGGGAAAAATCGACTCACTGCTAAGTCAACTTCAAAAATAGGTTGAGACAGAATTTCTGCCTTTAAGCGCCACCGAGACCAAAAAACAAATAAAAAATCTGCCCACAACCATGTTTGTGCCGTTGGAACCCATGTTTCAGTGTTGGGCCAATGATAAACTAACAAAAAAGACAAAGGAGCGTCTGTTTTTTTAAGACACTCTTAGATGTGTATTGTACATATAATGTATGAGTGAGCTGAATTGTAGTTAGTGTTTTTTGATCTAAAATGGTAATCGCTAGCTCGCGAATCGCGATTGCTAACCCAGTAGCATTTTGCGGTCTCAAATTCTGTACACCAAATTTATGCCATAAACTCAGTACCAACATATGCAGTTCAAGGAATGAAGTCCATCTCCTATAAGTAGTAAAACAAAAAATAGATTTTTTAGTAATAGTGGGGGCGTATGATGATGATTATTCGTGCAATAATGAATAGAATTAATCAATTCTAAAAAGGTTCGGAAGTGACAGTCCTACAGTAGAAACACTAAGTCTCTTTTTCTTTCATTCTTTCTTTCGTTCTGTCAGGACAAGACCATCTTCTGCCCGAGGCAGAGGACATTGCTATGATAAGTGCTCAGCTGGCTGCTCGCTTCCTCTTTAGCACAGGCTTCCACACCAAGAAAGTAGTCAGGGGTCCTGCCAGTGATTGGTAAGCTCTGGCCGCATTGTGTCTCCCTCCATTTTTGTCCTCCTCTAAACCCACCTTCTCCTCCACGATAAGGTATGACGCTCTCTGCATCCTGCTGAGACACAGTAAGAATGTACGCTACTGGTTTGCACACAACATCCTGTTTGCTTACCCCAACCGCTTCTCCGAGTACCTGCTGGAGTGCCCGAGCGCCGAGGTGCGCGGCGCCTTTGCCAAGCTCATAGTCTTCATCGCTCACTTCTCACTGCAAGACGGCCCTTGCCCCTCCCCCACTGCCTCGCCTGGAACCTCCGCTCAGGTTCATCTTTTTGTTTAGGACTTAAAGATGGTTGAAGAGTTGTCCGTCTGGATGCACTTGAATGAATGAATTGTATTCCATTTTGATTAGGGCTGTGATAACCTCAGTCTAAGTGACCACCTTTTAAGAGCTGTCCACAACTTGATCAGACGAGAGGTTTCTGAACACGGCCGTCACCTGCAGCAGTACTTCAACCTCTTTGTCATGTACGCCAATCTGGGTAAGGAGTGAGCGGCCCGCCTGTCATGTACACCTGCTGTGACTTGCAGGATTGACTCCTATCATCCCTTTTAATGCATTCATTGCAATTCTTCCCACCACTGTCTCCTTCCTCCTCCCTGCGTAGGCCTGGCAGAGAAGACCCAGCTGCTGAAGCTGAATGTGCCCGCCACCTTCATGCTAGTTGCCCTGGACGAAGGTCCCGGCCCCCCCATCAAGTACCAGTACGCCGAACTGGGCAAGCTCTACACGGTGGTCTCTCAACTGGTCCGCTGCTGTGACGTGTCCTCGCGCATGCAGTCCTCCATCAACGGTGAGTGTCTCGTTCTTTTAGCGGCCTGAATTTGGAGCCGGACACTAGTTGTGTAGTTCCCTTAGTGAAGTCTGTTTGGTCAGGTATCAACACAATAATTGATCTCAGCTGCAAAATCAGTCAACCGTCCAAACAGAGAACCCAATTCTTGTTTACAGGCTAATGACTATTTGGAGAAAAACCTTTTTTTGTTTTTCTTTTGTTTTTTGTTTTGAATCATGTCAAATGAAGAAACCATGCCAAGCCATCAAGGATGATTCATAGCAAACAAAACAAACGTTAAGGGTGAAAGCACCCTAATTGCAGTCAGTGCCCTGTGAGGATCGTCATCCTTGCTCAGGATGTGATGACTAACAAAGCAGCCACACTGAGCGTCTGTGCTGTGTTGCCAGAGCTCGGAGCTGAGGGCTTCTCAAGGAAAAAATCCTACGTATTTTTTTTTCCACATTCTAATAATTGCTCACCAATCTTCTATGCAGGTAACCCCCCTCTGCCTAACCCCTATGGGGACACCAACCTGACAGCCCCGGTAATGCTGATACAGCAGATGGTGGCTGAGATTCTGTTTGTGAGGACCAGCTACGTGAAGAAGATCATCGAGGACTGCAGCAACTCTGAGGAGACTGTGAAGCTGCTCCGCTTCAGCTGCTGGGAGAACCCTCAGTTTTCCTCCACTGTGCTCAGTGAGCTACTGTGGCAGGTAAAACTGAAAGACATGACCACAAGACTTCCTATTGGTCGCGTGTGGGCTCAAAGGAAGTTTTTGTTTGGCTGTGAACAGGTGTCATACTCTTACAACTATGAGTTGAGGCCTCACTTGGACTTGCTGCTCCAGATCCTTCTCATTGAGGACTCGTGGCAGACACACAGGTCAGACTTGATTGCTCAGATTTTGTTATCAGAATGTTTTTTGTTTTTTTTTTCATTGTGTCTTGCACTGGAACTGTCTGGTGTTAGCAAGACATCTGACAAAGAATTCATGAAAACGGATTAGTGATGATTGAGAGATATATGTATATCATTTTTAAATGTATATTTTAATAGAATGCGCACAGCGCTCTGGTCGAACATTTACCACTTGTGATTGGTCAAATGTTGGAACAGGTGCCATGCTGGTTTATGTTGATGTGGTGATTGTGGGTTGGTACGCTAATGGTAATCATCAGCCATCATCCAATAATCTAGTTGTAACTGGTTTGTAGATGGCAGAGATAAGTAGCAGAGTTGGTCCTCACAGCCAACATATTTCGACTTGCGGTAACAACCCATCACCTCCACCGATTTGTTCGTAAGAATGTTAAGGCAAACATGATGGGTACTTGCCTCCGACATTGATTTCGACGAACGCTAATGACCCTTCACTCACATCGATCAGTAGCGAGAATGTTGAGGAAACGAACAGCGATGGTTCTCACGTCCTATAGAGTGCTGTGAGAAAGTATTGGCCCCCTTCTCAAATTCTTATATTTTGGTATCATTTATCCACTTTTATCCAGATCATCAAACAAATGTAAATATCAGACAAATATACCCCAAGTGAACTTAAAATGCTGTTTTTACATGTTGATTTCAACTGAAATCAACTGAAATTTTTCTATAACTGGCAATGAGTCTTACACATCTCTGTGGAGCTATTTCGGACATCTCTTTCTTGCAGAACCAACCTGGCAGGCCCAAATGTATTGTGAGGGTCTGCTGGGAATGTCTGCCAGAATCCCCTGTCAGAATTAGTTTCAACTCCCACCTCCAGCCAAACTTCACCCATATCTCGGGGGAGGCGGGGGACATTGAGTCAGAGGGGACCATGTTCCACGCTTCTATTGCCGAGGCGGCCGACCGGAGCTGCGGGGATGGGGCGCTGCTGACCTCGACTCAAGATGTGATTAGGTGGGGAGAATACTACGAAGACCTCATCAATTCCACCAACACGCCTTCCCATAAGGAGGCAGAATCAGGGATCTCTGAGGCAGGCTCTCCTATCTCTGGGGTTGAGGTCTCCTCGGTGGCAAGGCCCCGGGGGTGGATGAGATTTGCCTAAAGGCTCTGAATGTTGTGGGGCTGTCCTGGTTGACGCGCCTCTGCAACATTACGTGGACATCGGGGACAGTGCCTCTGTCTTTTTAAGAAGGGGGACCGGAGGGTGTGTTCCAACTACAGGGGGATCACACTCCTCAGCCTCCCTGGTAAGGTCTTTTCAGGGGTACTGGAGAGGAGAGTCCGTCGGGAAGTCGTATCTCTGATTCAGGAGGAGCAGTGTGGTTTTCGTCCTGGCCGTAAAACAGTGGACCAGCTCTACACCCTCGGCAGGGTCCTTCAGGGTGCATGGGAGTTCGCCCGACCAGTCTGCAAGTGTTTTGTGGACTTGCAGAAGACGTTTGACCATTTCCCTCGGGCAGTCCTGTGGGGGTGCTTGGGGAATATGGGGTACCGGAACCACTGATACGTGACCGAGAGAACTAGATCCCGTATACGAGCGGCCGAAATGAGTTTCCTCCGCAGGGTGTCCGGGCTCTCCCTTAGAGAGAGGGTGAGAAGCTCGGTCATCCAGGAGGGGCTCAGAGTAGAGCCGCTGCTCCTCCGCATCGAGAGGAGTCAGATGAGGTGGCTCGGGCATCTGATTAGGATGCCTCCTGGGGGCCTCCCCGGTGAGGTGTTCCGGGCACGTCCTGCCGGGAGGAGACCCCGGGGACAACCCAGGAAATGCTGGAGAGATTGTCTCCCGACGCCTCTGGATCCCCCTGGAAGAGCTGGAGGAAGTGGCTGGGCTTCCCTGCTAAAGCTGCTGCCCCCGCGACCTGACCTCGGATAAGCGGAAGAAAATGGATGGATGGATGATATCTTAAACACTAAAGTGGGGAAACTACGCAAATATATGTTAGAAATTACTGTCTGCGTTGGTAGTGTGTGCGCCACTCGATATAAGTCAAACTCACACATTTAATATGGCGTATGTACTGACACATCCCGAGCAATAGCCAACACGTTCAGTAGTAAAGTTATAGAAAGTGGAACACACTCTGTCTCTGGGTGCCGCGGGAACATCGGACTGAATTTCCGAACGGACCCCAAACACTAGGCTGAAGCTCGGATTGGTCGGAGACTGCATGACGTCACGACAGGAAGCAGTTTTGGCCATTAAACAAGCGGACAAGAACTTTTGCGGTCTCTTTTCCATGGCCGTTGTTCTGAACCAAGTGGAGGACAGCCCAGCGCTGAACCATTTCCAACCTTGTTTGACTTTATATTTTTGAATAAATTGTTAAACTTTTCATCCAGCTTAATCATTGAAGTTTCACCTCGACCAGACCAAGAACCGGGCAATAGAGTTCGTATGGCCGGCAGGTTTTTCCTGGGCCGTGACTTTTCTTTGTGCTCTTTTCCTAACCTCTGACATACAAATTTGAGAATGGGGGCCAATACTTTTTCACAGCACTGTGTTAACAAGCCACCAGCTGTGCTGACCACTTACAAGAATGTGGAAGCAGCGAATGTGATTGGTCCTTGCCGCATACATTTTTCACTCTGCGTAAACAAGCAATCACCCCATCATCTGTTTTTGTTGAC
Organism: Phyllopteryx taeniolatus; assembly: GCF_024500385.1. Lineage (NCBI taxonomy): Eukaryota > Metazoa > Chordata > Actinopteri > Syngnathiformes > Syngnathidae > Phyllopteryx > Phyllopteryx taeniolatus. The sequence continues at coordinate 22,711,845 of NC_084513.1, read as the reverse complement.
TGCGTAGTAGATGGCATTGATGAGTAGCACTTTTCGGATAATAATTAGTGGATTTAGTCTCTTAACATAAATAATCCATCACCCGCACTGTTGGTTGAAAGAAGAAGCAAACATGGTTGGTCCTCGCAACCAAAACAGCAATGTATATTAATAATGCTCTTCATGTTTTGGTGGTGTAGGATCCATAATGTGCTGAAGGGAATTCCTGATGACAGGGATGGTCTCTTTGACACCATCCAGCGTTCCAAGAACCACTATCAGAAACGGGCCTACCAGTGCATCAAGTGCATGGTGGCCCTCTTCAGCAACTGCTCTGTGGCTTACCAGATCCTCCAGGTAGGCCTGATCACAGAAATGACAAATAACTTGGGCAGATCGTTGGAAGTCGTGGTTAGCATATCTGCCTCACCTTTCTGAAGTTCTCTATTCGAATCTCGGCTCTGGCCTAAAGCCAGCTGGGTTAGGCTATAGTGCAGCCGCCATGCTAATGAGGACTACAGAAAAATGGATGGGTACGATGAATTCCTGTCGATGAGTTTTGTTTTCAGACGGTTCTGCATAGTTGTAAAATTAACGAGAGGGCCATTCATTTACAGAACAATTTTCATGTAGAAAAGAGGCCGAATGGCAGTGGCTGAAGTTTTATTTATTTATTTATTTATTTATTTATTTGGGGGGAGGGGGCTAAATTTGTGTTTGATCACACATGTTGTAATTATTACACTAGAGACCGCCTTTAGACTTTTAGTATGAAGTGGCTGTTAATGGGCATGTCGGTGGTGTGCATGCAGAGTAACGGGGACCTGAAACGGAAGTGGACGTGGGCTGTGGAGTGGCTGGGCGACGAACTGGAGAGGAGGCCGTACTCCGGCAATCCTCAGTACACCTATAACAACTGGTCGCCTCCGGTCCAGAGTAACGAAACGTCTAACGGCTACTTCCTGGAGCGCTCGCACAGCGCACGCATGACCCTCGCCAAGGCCTGTGAGCTTTGTCCTGAAGAGGTAATGACCTTGCATGCCAAACACACCTGCTCCAATACACTGTGCATGTAGACACTCAGATTACAACATTAACCATATACAGTTTTGACAATCTGTGTGTGACTGCCGCTGTTGGTGTTTAAAAGCAAACAACCAACACATAAGACCGATGCAGGCTGCTAGCATAAAAAGAGCCTTACACTTGTTAGCAGTTTGTATGTTGATTATAGCAGACAGTAGAACCTCCAAAGTCGTGGTGCCGTTAGTTGTTCAAATGCCAAAAGACAATTTGATCCAGATGGGGAAGGGTCCAAAGGCAATATTTAAGTTAACCACTGTTTGATGGTAAAAGTTAACCACTGTTTGATGGTAAAACAAATATCGAGTAAAACTACTCAACCTTTGACGACGTTTGATAGAGAGAGAGAGAGAGAGAGAAGAGGAAGGTGTCACCTCGTGTTATTTCCAGGTTTTGTGTACAGGGGGTCCTGATTTTTAAGACGGTGTTTTGTTGCCAAGTCCCAGTGCGCGCACAAATGCAAACGGCCCGGTTTTGTTTCGATTTTCGCCTTCCCGACCAAGCACATCAAACGCCAGACAATCTGAAGTCATAATTATAAGATTATCCTGTAAGATTGTCCTTAGGTCTGATGTGTGTTAAGAGTGGACTCGTACTGATTTTAGGGTCAGAAACAAGTCGGGGCCAACAGTCTTAAATAGTGAACGTGTTCAATATTTACGACCAAAAGTTTTCGTGTGCGGGGGGAGCCGACTTCTCCCAAGTCATGATGCCGAGAATTGTGACGTGGGACTGAATCTAGCCAATCAAGGAGCACCCTGACTCAAACGACTGTACATTTAAAAAAAGCATGTCTTACCCGATGTGTTCTTTTGTATAAAAGTCGGTTTCCCAGACGGCAAGAAGTATTTTCCAAAGCAAGTTGTTTTTTGAGGACAACACCATTTTATAAGGCTCCAGCAACCTTTGGGAACATTCAGAAAACATCTGCGCGCATCTGGAAGGGCTGCTTTTTCTTGGGTTTTGTGATCGGCGGTGTAACAAACTTTGTGCGGTGTTCTGTTTTATTATCGGAGCAGACCATACGCAATATGACCAAAATTGTTAAATGCCAGATTTATGATCTTCATGTATGAGGTCAGTCACAGATAGTCTTTTCAGATTTGAAAAGTCCATGTGTGTACCAGGCATAAGACACCGACATAACCCAATTTATATCAATAATTACAGTGGAAAAACTCTTCAAGGCAAGATATTTTAAAGCATCAAGTGGTAGAACGGTAACAAAAAGGAGCAATTCAGTCCCTTTACTCCTGTGGTTGTCTTGCACACTGCAAACTAGTTGATTGCACGCTGTTCGTCGTCACGCAAAGTTGTCGGTCTAGACCATTGGAAACCGACGATCCCATTGTGTTTTTACACTTCTATTAAATTAGGAGATCTCAAACTTTGTAGGTTGAGGCACCTTTTAGATGGACCCCCTCATGATTCAATTCAACATAACTGCCATAGAAATGAGAAGAAAAGATAAATCGTAATTTTAATCTCAAATTCTTAGTTTGGGGTTGGGGAAAAAGAAGTTGAAAATTGATATTTTTCCCAAATAGTCTTCTTATATTAAAATCAAAGTTTAATAGGGAAGAGAGTCATATTTTTAACAAGTGAATTTAAAAAAATAAAACTTCATTCTCATATTATGCCTTTGATTCTGGAAAAAGACTCCTTTATTCTCTTAAAAAAAAAATAGGACTATATTCTTGAAAAAATATGCATTTTATTTTGGGCTTTTAATTGGCCCAAAACTAAGGCAGGGACTCATAATTTAGTATGTTCCTTTTATTGCCATGCTGGTCCCCAAGATATGGTCTTTATAAGACATTTAAAAAAAAAATAGTTTGCGGACCCCCAAGCTAAGGCTCACGGACCTCAGGGGGTCCGAACACTCCAGTTTGAGAAACACTCTATTAAATTGTATTGATCCCATTATGTTGAGCAGCCAGACCTATTCCCTATGTGCGAGTTCCATTTCCTGTTCTACGGTTACCGTCACACTTTTCCTCATTGCCAGCACTGTTCGCCTTCTATGGTGGAACAACACACTGGCTGAGCTGAAGTCGCACGATCACATCGTGGTGACAGCTAGTTGAGCGCCAGATCGTACCACTGTTGGACTCTGTAGGTTCCACTGAGTAGCATCAAGAGCCCGAAATCGACACGAATGAAAGCGGAGAATCAAATGCATGACGAGGTGGATTTAGTCGCTTAGTGTTCAGCAGCCACATCGAATGGGCTTTCTTTCTTTCTTTCTTTTTTAAATATACACTAAGAGTTGTGTGTGAATGTAATGAGTTGCATTTGTTCATGTTGAATTTAAAACAATTCCAGTGGAATGACACGCTTCTTGTAATATTTCATACACAGCTCAAGTGTACTCAGGGAAGCCCAGGGAAGGTCAGTATTCCAGGCACCACAACAAAATACTGGTGGTAATTTTAAAGGTTGCTTACTGGGGTAATGAACTGACCTCCCACACAATATGCTGTATTTCTTCAGACTTGACTAGTCATCTGTGGCCAAAGCTACATATAGAATGATGTCTTCATGAAATAGATATTTGTGTATGTCAGTGCGGGAAGTGCTGAATGGCAATTTGGAAGTTGAGCTGACGTCTGACACGGCTGCATGCAGTCAATATTTGTGTTTCGTCTTGCTGTCCTGCTCGCAGGAGCCGGACGAACAGGAAGCCCCTGACGATCAAGACTCGTCCCCGCCCGAGGACACCTCTTTGTACCCGCATTCTCCTGGAACCGCACAGTTCCAGCAGGTATGCAGCTGAATGAGCGCCAAAAAACAGGTGGCCAGCCATGAGAAGACATTTTGAGTCAAAAAGTATTTAGTCAGTGGCCAATTGTGCAAGTTCTCCCACTTAAAAAGAGGACAAAGGCCTGTAATGAGAGACAAAATGAGAAAAAGACAAATCCAGAAAATCGCAGTCTGATTTTTAAAGAATTGATTAGCAAATTAAGTATTTGGTCAATAACACATGTTAATTGCAATACTTTGTTGGCAATGAACACTGTTTTCACACACACTCACAAAGGTGAGGTATAAACCTATGAGAGGAAACAAATCCAGAAAATCAATTTGTTTTCTTCTTGTTTGTGCGACTTGCGTTGGGCCAACATGTGGCTGGATTCCACATACATACAGTGGGTACGGAAAGTATTCAGACTCCCTTCAATTTTTCGCTCTGTTTTATTGCAGCCATTTGCTAAAATCATTTCTTTCTTTTTTTTTCCCCCCGCCTCATTAATGTACACACTGCAACCCATATTGACCAAAAAAGAGAGAGAAATTGTTGACATTTTTGCAGATTTATGAAAAAAGAAAAACTGAAATATCACACAGCCCTAAGTATTCCGACCCTTTGCTCTGTATCTAGTAGAAGCACCATTTTGAGCTAATACAACCATGAGTCTTTTTGGGAATGATGCAACAAGGTTTTTCATTCCTACTTGCAGATCCTCTCTGGTTGGGCCATTCAACAACAGTCACGTAGTTGTTCTGAAGCCACTCCTTTGTTATTTTAGTTGTGTGCTTAGGGTCATTTTCTTGTTGGAAAGTGAACTTCGGCCCAGTCCGTGGTCCTGAGCACTCCGGAGAAGGTTTTCGTCCAGGATATCCCTGTACTTGGCCGCATTCGTCTTTCCTTCCATTGCAACCAGTCGTCCTGTCCCTGCAGCTGCAAAACACCCCCACCACCATGCTTCACTGTTGGGACTGTATTGGACAAGTGATGAGCAGTGCCTGGCTTTCTCCACACATACCGCTTATAATTCAGGCCAAAAAGTTCGATCTGGGTCTCATCAGACCAGAGAATCTGATCTCTCACCATCTTGGTTGACTTTCTAGAACGTTCTCCCATCTCCATCTCTGGAGCGCAGCCACAGTGATCTTTGGGTTCTTCTTGACCTCTCTCACCGAGGCTCTTCTCCCCCAATTGCTCCGTTTGACCGGACGGCCGGCTCTAGGAAGGGTTCTGGTCGTCCCAAACGTCTTCCATTTCAGGATTGTGGAGCCCACTGTGCTCTTAGGAAAGTAAACCTTGGCCAGATCTGTTCCTTGCCAGGCAGTTCCTTTGACCTCCTGATTCTCATTTGCTCTGACATGCACTGTGCGCTGGAAGGTCTTATATAGACAGGGCTGTGGCTTTCCTAATCAAGTCCAATCAGTACAATCAAACACAGCTGGACTCCCAATGAAGATATAGGACCATCTCAAGGATGATCAGGAGAAATGGACAGCACCCGAGTTAAAAATAGGCGTGTTTCAGTTTTTCTTTTAAGAAATCAGCAAAAATTTCAACAATTAAGTTGTTGTTTTTTTTTTCTCAATATGGGGTGCTGTGTGTACATTGAGGAAAAAAATGAACTTAAATGATTTTAGCAAATGGCTGCAATATAACTGAAAAATTTAAAGGGGTCTGAATACTTTCCGTACCCACTACGTTATTGTACAATATATAATTGTTTTTTATGACACTGGTAAAAATATAGTGGTATATTATTCTAGTACACAATATTGCATATTCATATCACATACCATACTCATATTTACACAAAATTCACGATTTGGTTTATCACAGTTTTATGGTCTGCACAAATTTTTTTCCTTGAAGCTCCGCTGGGACCAAAAAAAAAAAAATATATATATATATATATATATATATATTTATTGCAGACGGACGCAGTGTTGGTCCAATGATAAACTTGGACAAAAACGACGGAGGTGCATCTGTAAGGGATTATTAAGACTGTTAAGATGGGTATTGTTCGTACAAGTATGTGAGCTGAATGGTAGTGTTTTTTTTTTGTTTTGTTCTTTTTTTTCCACCTAAAGTGGCAATCGCTAGCGCTCTGCCAATAGCAATTGCTAAGTGTTATTTAGTATTTTGTTGTCTTAAATTCTGTAAACCGAATTTAAACCATACACTCAGTACCAACATATGCAGTTTAAGCATCAAATTCAATCCCTCGTAAATGTGGATATAATGCATATTAGTTCGAGAGAGTTTTTAGGAGGCAATTATTATTCGATTTGATCAATAGGAGAATCGATTCTAAAAAGCTTCGATAGGGACAAGCCCTTGTTGCGCGCAAGCTCTAACAGCGAGTCCCTCACTCTTGCCACGCTCGTCCGTCGCTTTTCTTCGACATTGATTGAGCTAGCGAAACTCCAAAATATAAGCGAAAACAGAAAGGGTACACAATGATGCACAAAGCAAAGTAGCAACCGAGCGCATCGCTGGAGCGGCTGAGTGCGGTCCGCTTCCCCCAAATGGGCGACCGCCCGGCACAACATGGATAAATGAAACATTCGCACACTGTGAGCGACCATCGGCAATATTTATTCGTTTTTTGGTTTGTAAATGGAATTGTTCTAACATTGAGGCGCTTGTAAATCGGAGTTGCACTCCAAATCCTTGTGCCTTCCAATAAATATTTATACTTCGGCGGTCACGTTGTTTTGAGCAAGAAAATGTCCTCATAATAGAACACATCTTAGCCCTAACATCCCCCCCCACCATCCCCCCACCCGCTCTCTGTCCTCCAGAACAACCACCCTCACGGGCAGCCGTACACCGGCCCCGCCGCGCAGCACATGAACAACCCTCAGCGTCCCGGCCCCGCCTCTGCTCCGACCCCGGGCCCCGCGCAGGCCCCGGCCGCCGGCCCCGCCCCCGGCCCCGGCCCCGGCCCCGGCCCCAGAGCACAAGAGAACTGGGAGAGCGCGGACGAGCCCGCCCCGGCCCCCGCCCCGCCTAAGGAGTAACACCGCCCTGCCCCGAAGCCCCCTTTGCCGCCACCTCCCTCCTCTGCTGTGCCTGGAGCCTCTGTGGTCCCGCTCCCCTTCCTCCTCCTCTGCTCTCTCTTTGGTTCTCCCAGCGGGGGGCACCACAGGAGCGGAGGGAGTGGATTTAAGAGTTCTAAATAAAGAAAAAAACTATTAACCCAGAGCTGGCGATGATGATGAAAGTTGTACATAATATTGTTCGTGTTGGTGACTGTTGGATCGCCCGGTAGCATCACTTGCTGTGCTTCGCTGTTGGGACAAAAATGGATACGGGGAGATTAAGGGGGGGGGGGGGGGAAACGGTCCATGGTCATCGGCCACGTTCCGCGGTAAGAGTTTGTTCCAGATGGGGGACGGTTCAAAGGTCATTCAACTGTAGACGACGAAGGACGCGTTTATCTTCACCATTTTGTTGTTGTTGTTCTTGGTTAGCTCCCTGGGTGTCGAGTTTGTTTGGCCGTCAGGTGAACATTGACGCTGTTTGACGTGAAAATACAGGAATGCAACATTTGGCCGGAGAATCATTGCCTTTTTATGTTTTTCTTTTTTATTTTGTTTTCAGTCAATATGCTGTAACATTTAGCATGGCTTCTCACCACATTAGTGTCATCCAAGGGAAGACGTTCATGACAACCTGAAGCTGTTCTTACTCCACATCTCCACAGGGGGGCGCTACTCCTTTTTTTTTGTCCTCTCCCCCACCCCCCATCTACAGCAAGGGCAATATTTTTGAACCAATGTATGACTAAGTGGCTTTCAATTGCACATATAATCCTTCACATTTGGCAGTGGAGTTTCGCAGGTGGGACATCTTACATTTAACCCCCCCCCCCCCGGAAAAAAAAATAACATGCTACACTTGCTGCACCGCCGACCATCTTTGTGGTGTATCATAGGCTGCGTGGTTTAGCTTCCGTCGAGCGCCCCCAAGTTTTGAGACCGGCTTCCCATTCACTCGCCATCTCGCTTGGTGGCCACACGGGGGCGCCACGGCGGGCGGTGTTTAGGAATAGCTGGTTAGTCCCATTGCAACTAACTGTAGTAAAAGGTAAACATCAGTAAATACTGTATTTAATTGGTAACTTGAATACGTTTTTTTTCGTTTTTTTTTTGTCTAAAACATACCAAATACTCCTGCAAATGAAAATATTCTGCCCACCGTATTATATTTAAATATTTTGCTCTTATTTTATAGAATTTATTTTGTTGTATTTCACTAAAAAAATAGAATTTGGTTTAAAAGGAACATTTTTGTCCTTTTGTTATTTTTAAAGATGATATTGACTGTACAGAGTTCTAATCTGCGCCCTGTTTTTTGCCGACTTTTGTTTTGGCCATGGTGTGACGTTGAATTCTGGAGCTACAGTCGCGATGTGGACTTTCACTTTGTGAGGTTTTTTTTTGTGCACAGAAATATAACAAAACAAAAAAAAGCATTGCGCCCTTAGCAAATAAAGAACTTGGAATCTTTGTCTGTGTCATGTTTACTTGCGCATAGAAAGCCATCAAATCATCCATTTTTTGAGCCGCTTCTCCTCACGCGGGTTGCGGGCGTGCTGGAGCCCATCCCAGCTATCATCGGGCAGGAGGCGGGGTACACCCTCAACTGGTTGCCAGCCGGCCAATCGCAGGGCACATGCAAACAAAACAACCAGCCGCACTCACATTCACACCTACGGGCAATTTAGAGTCTCCAATTCATGCATGTTTTTGTGATGTGGGAGGAAACCGGAGTACCCGGAGAAAAGCCAGCAGGCACGGGGAGAACATGCAAACTCCACACAGGCGGGACCGGGGATTGAACCCGGCTCCTCAGAACTGTGAGGCTGACCCTCTAACCAGTTGCTCACCGTGCCGCCCCATTAAATCATTGGCTGCTCCAAAAAAAAAAAGGAAACTTGAAATCCTTTTTTTATACGAGTATTTACATCCAGACATTGGCCTCTTAAAAAAAAAATCCAAGGGGTGCCAAAATGTTCACATTTTAGACCCCTTAAAAATGTAGTGCTCTTAGCTGTTGTGTACTACCACAATATGAACCTCAAATATACTTTAAGGAGACACTAAATTTATATTATATTTTAAGTACATTATTTACTTCAACTCATTGGCCTCTCTAGAAAAAGCAGATGTGGTATTAGGGATGTTCGATCCCCCCCCGACTAACCAGTCACTCGCGTATTCACAGATGCTCTTCTAATTCTGCCAGTATTTTGATAAATATTTCAATGAACATAATAACAGGTAATTGTGAACAAAGACCTTTCTTTCTGACGCATGATGATTCGCTGATGTGTCGAATTGTGCATTGTAGTACCAACTACTGGCAAAGCGAACTTACTGGATGTCAGATTTTTTTGCTTTCAATGTCGGTGGCTGGTATCGGTAGCCTTTACTACTGCCCGATACTGATACCTGGTACCATATTTACAAAAACTGTGAGACTCAATGGCCATTCCTGTTGCAAACTAAAAACTTGAACAGTGCTTTGAGCATTTAATCTAGCCATGGTGGCACTGAAGACTAAATTGTCCGAAGGTGTGAATGGTCATTTGGATATTTGTGCGTTGCGATTGGCTGGCGACCAGTTGAAGGTGTGCCAACCTCTTGCCCAAGTCATCCGAGATGGGCGACAGCACACCCGCGACCTAAAAAGAGGTTACGCAGGAGAGAGAATTTCTGGATGGAATAGTGTTTCAGTGGTTAGCACATCCGCCTCACATTTCTCTGGTTGGGGGATTGAGTCCTGGCTTCCTGTGTGGGGTTAGCATGTTCTCCACAACCGTGCTTGTGTGGAAACAAGCAGTCACTAGCTGTGTACAACGTGAACTTTTGCAAAAAATTGCTTTATTGAATTCAGCAGACTTCCACGTGTGTTACACAAAGCACCAGTCGAGGAAATCCTAGTTGAAGTGTACGCAAACGGACAAAAACAGAAAACTTTGTTTTGGAACACTTTTTGTTTTATTTCGAGCGCAGCCCGACTCAGTTCTCCTTCTCCTGGACGGTCTTGGTTCCGCGCAGCCTGCCGGTACGACGGGCAGCGATAAGACCGACCTTCCGACCGGCGGGGGCGTCCCTCCTGATGGTGGAGGGCTTGCCGATGTGCTGATGGTTGCCGCCGCCGAAGGGATGCTCGACGGGCTGCGGGCGGAAGCGGAGGACGGCGTGAGCGCCAGTCGGAAGCGGAGCGCGACGGCGGGCGCGCGTACGACACTTACGTTCATGGCCACGCCGCGGACGCGAGGCCAGCAGTTCCTCTTGGCCTTGTACTTGTGGTAGGCGCGACCCGCCTTCAGGATGGGCTTGTCGATACGACCGCCGCCAGCGACCACACCTTTGGAAAAATACAAACGAAAGATCCATCACGCGAGCACGTAAGACGGCGGCCGTCGACGACGCCCGCGGCGTCACCCTCACCGACGACGGCTCTGTTGGCCGAGGAGATGACCTTCTTTGAGCCTGACGGCAGCTTGACTCGGGACTTCTTGGTCTCCGGGTTGTGCGAGATGACGGTGGCGTAGTTTCCGGAGGCGCGCGCCAGCTTGCCCCTGTCGCCGGGCTTCTCCTCCAGGCAGCAGACGATGGTGCCCTCGGGCATGGTGCCCACGGGAAGGACGTTGCCGATGTTCAGCTGAGCTGCCGGGCGGAAGAAAAGGGAAATCCTCAAACGCGTACGGACCCGGTCGAGAGGCCGCCTCGGCGTCCAAAACTTTGACATTTGGTACGGCTCCACTTCCTCTTTTTTGTTGTATTTCGCAAGCTCAAACTCTTTTAAAACCCGAAATCGTTGTTTGACGCGAACCTTTTGGGTTCCCCCGAGAGGACCCCAACGGCAGCCAAGCAACTACAACGTATACCCCGAAACGCCATCGATACAATATATATATTACTGCCTTGGAATAAGTATACCTTTTATTCTAGATGAGACAGCTTTATTTTCTAAACACTTCGACTACACTATTGAAAAATGACATTTGGTTCTAAAAACACTACAGCTGCTCATGCAGGCATGTCAAAATCGCTCGCGAGCATTTCATTGGCCCAAAAATAATGTTTGGAGGAGTAACCGTTTTAGTAGTATGTTAGTTATACTGCCGTCCCTATGAAGATATGTAAACAAATGATGGCGAATCGTTTTTCGGACCCGACTTTGACCAGCGCCGATCCAAGAAGCCGAGTCCAGACATCGCTGAGCAGTGTGCCGCCTAAAAGGTTCTCATGTCACCACCACATGGGTCCCCAAAAAGTGCTCAACTATTCCTGCCGTTTGCAGAAGCTTTGCTTGGTGGCGCGATGCGAAAATGATTTGTAATATCCAAAATATGCCTGGGCTCTAACGAGTCAGACTGCAAAAGGAAGCCGTCAAGGAAAACTCGCGAGAGCGACCCCGCGCCGCCGTTCTTACCCTTCTTGCCGCAGTAGATGAACTGCCCCGTGTGGATGCCCTCAGCGGCGATGAACAGCTCGGTCCTCTTCTTGAAGCGGTACGGGTCCCGGAAGGCCACCTTGGCCAGAGGGGCCCCGCGGCCGGGGTCGTGGATGATATCCTGGGGGGGGGGGGGAGAGAGAGCGAGCGTCACTTGACAATCGACGAAGAAAGCGAAGGGAAGCGTTCCAAACGAACCGTCGCACCTTGACGATCCCCTTGATGTAGCCGTGGCGTTCGGCGAAGTCAATGTGGCGGAGTTTGGCGGCACCTTTCCTGTGCTTGACGTGGGCTTTAAACACGGAGCCGGCGCCCTTTCGCTGTCCCCTGATCACGCGTCCCATCGTGCCACTGAAAGGACCATTTGAAAACGGGGGCTGACACCAAACTCGAGCAAATGTGGCGCTTTCCAACAGATCATCATTTCAGACGCGCGGCTGCTAGCAAATTAGCTCGCTCAAACTCGCGCTACGCCATGTCACCCCGAGACCGCAAACATCCGCTTTCGGGGCTACGGGTGCAGAATAATCACTCTGTCACGTCCGCGAAAGTGTCCGGTATCTTCCTCAATATTTCTTTCAAGTGGATGACTGAATTAGATCGTGTTTTAGAGCGGATTAGAAACCGGCGGCGATTGAGAAGCGCTCCTACCTGAACTCCGTCGACGGAAAGAGGAAGTGGCGAGCACGAGCCAAGGTTTTCTTCCGGAGGAATCGGCGAAGGGGCTTGTGGGAAATGTAGGCACCTTCCCGCAGCCTTTCGTCATCGCGTTTGGGCTTTTGGGAGCTCCAGGAGGGAAATACGTATCTGTGGAAATGACTAATAGGTTAAGTGTTTGCGGAATAATCGCAAAAATATACATTAGGCAATAAGAGTACACGAAGTACACGTGTATTATGAAATGATATGAGCCGGAAAGAGGGGAAGATCCGAGTGATCGATTGTCACCGATGCTGATTCGATATGTTGCCTCTTCGGGTTCTGGGTTTTTTTTTTTTTTTTTTGCTGAGGAACTTTCCTATCCAATGTTTGGAGGAAATCTTCAAAAATGCTTAGTAAGTGGACCTCGATGCAACCTTGAATCCACTTTTAGCCTCGCGACCGTCCTTCACGCAGCAATATCGAAGCAAAAGGCCACCGACAAAGTTTACTGACGCTTTGCGGAGACACTTGGCGTCGGTTCGGAAAGGTAACACTCGGTCGGGCCTTTTCCACAATGAGGGAAATGTCAAGGTTCGGCGATTTGACCTTCCTAAGAGGCCAAAAAGTGCTCAGTGAGGGGCTCGGCTTCCACCCTGAAAGGGAACCCCCCGTCTGCGGTCCCTTCGTAAGGTATCTTTTTTTTGGGGGGGAATGGGATTTTGAGCTTTTCCTTGCCCGATTGGGGGTTTTCGATTAGGGTGGGATGTCGTCAATCATTGCCAGCTGTGGGCCTGCGAAGCCCTCGGAGACAAATCAGAATCATCTTTATTTGCCAAGTATGTCCAAAAAACACACGAGGAATTTGTCTCCGGTCGTCGGAGCCGCTCCAGTACGACAACAGACGGTCAATTGACACAGAACACTTTGGAGACAGAAAGACATTGACAAAAAAAAAACAGTCACTGAGCAGGAAAGGGTTGCGAGTTATCGGGTAATGCCGGTACATTTATGATTTTTTTTGGACAATTGTGCAAAAAGATGCAGAGTCCTCTAGCACTTGGAGAAGTTCCAAAGACTGATATCGCAATAGTCCGGTGCAATGACCGTTGTGCAAAGGGCGCCAAGACTTCAAGGAGTGGATGCGCTTTAAAGTCATCTGGGACAATGTCGATTGTGCAAATGGTGCAGATGCTACTCAGGCACATGAGTGGAACAGTATTGGTCAACAACAGATACGCAAATAGTGCAGCGTGGCGACACTACGACAGCGAGTGCACGAGTAATCTATAATTGGCCCCACAGACAACAATGTGACAACAAACTCAAGACAAAAAAATCAACTTGACGACGTCGGTCGATGACGGGCGACGGTCGGCTCGGTGTTGCGCGCAGGCCACAAATGTAATCCGATACAGGCCATACATAAAATAATATACAACATGATACATATGAAATGTGTCGCAACCATAAAAACTGTCAAAATATAGTAAAATGATGTTCATGTATTTCTTTATGAAACACTTTCATGATTGGTATGACAATATTAATATTTCAATTGTGTCCCAAAAATAACATGAATGTGTAAAATAAATGCTAAAATTGAAAATCCATTTTCTGTAGCGGGTCGCGGGCGTGCTGGAGGCTATCCCAGAGCTATCTCGGGGCGAGAGGCGGGGTCCGCCCTGAACTGGTCGCCAGCCAATCATATAGACAAACAACCATTCGCACCTATACGGGCAATCAAGTCTTCAATGGACCTACCGTGCATGTGGGAGGAAAGCGGAAAAAAAACCACGCAGGCACGGGGAGAACACGCAAACTCCACACAGGCGGGGCCACATTTGAACCCCGGCCCTCAGAACCGCGAGGCAGACCCGCCAAGCGGTCGTCCAACCGTGCCGCCAGCCCAAAACAGTCAACTTCCATTTGAAGCGTCTAGATTTCTTATCTGCTATACAGTACATACAATTATGTTCTTAAAATGGATGACGTATGTACAGCAAATGCTCGAACCAACATTCAGTGTGAATAGAAAACGTTGCTTTTGTTTGTTCAAAAAGACGTGTTACATAAGAGTTTTCTTCGCCACACGCCCGCATTGAGAATGTGGCTCAACCCGCCAATAACAATCTGCAGCTTTTCGGCCCGCTTGTGTGACTGCGTGGCTTTCGCGAACTAACTCGTCCGACGTCGGATGAAGTCTGCATGCAATTAGCCTCATCGTTCACATTCACGCTCACGTTGTGAGTGAAATGAAGCCTCGCTAGGACTCGAAAGGAATGCTCGTAGATGACTGCATCCATCCATTTCCTTTACCGCTTCTCCTCACGCGGGTCGCGGGCATGCCGGAGCCCATCCCAGCTATCTTCGGGCGAGAGGCGGGGTACGCCCTGAACCGGTCGCCGGCCAATCGCAGGGCACACCGAAACGGACAGCCATTGGCACTCACGTTCACGCAATAACGGGCAATTTAGAGTCTTCAATCAACCTACCACGCATGTTTTCGGGACGTGGAAGGAAAACCGGAGTGCCCGGAGAAAAGCCACCCAGGCGCGGGGAGAACATGCAAACTCTACACGGGCGGGGGCGGGAGTCGAACCCCGGTCCTCAGAACTGTGAGGCGGATGCGACAACCAGTCGTCCAACGTGCCGGCTGGCCGTAGCTCCTGTCCTCCTCCTTTCAATGTTTCTGTATTTTTTGGGATCGATGAATTGAGCCCATGTCCGCCCGCGACTGTGCCTTTCTGTGACTCTTACAGTCTCTCTGCATCTATGTTAGAAGCTGCTGATGACACAGTGGCCACTTCTGTCTGAGAACATCCTGTTTGCAAGCTCGCAATTGGGACGTTCGGTGTCATCTTGGTTTCATCGTGTCAAAAAGTGAACATCGTGATAAAGAGGACCGTTTCAATAACAATTCTAATTGAAGCAGAAAATGTATTGGTCGAATCACGGATCAAAAAGCTTTTTTTTCCCTTCAGCGAGTTGTGCAAAAAGTACGGGAACATTGTGCGTTCAAAAGTTTGGAGAAGGTTCAATTTGTTGATATATATCGCAGCCGAACTTCCTGGGCAACCGGTGACTTCCCGCAGAGTCTAGACGGCAGCCGGGGGGGAGACGGCCGGCAGCTACACCTGCGACGGAAATCGCAAGAGGGCACCGAGCAAGCTACAGGAGTGAAAAGTGAGCAATACTCCCACCCGGAGTCTCTCGAGAGATTAAGATTGCACCGTGACGACAAGGACACCAACACAGACGCAGAGAAGGCTCAGACGAAAAACCTCGAGCGGGAGGAGCGTCGAGAGGCCCGAGCCAGACGCTGCGGTTAAGGGTGGTCGCCTCTCTTCCGGGCCATTACAAATGAGTTGTCTTTAACATGTAAAGCTTATCGTGCATATTAGGTTTAATCCGCAATTTTCGCCCCAAAGCCCAGTCCCCTTTTGACGGTAGTCGATGTGTATACAGTAGGTAGCAGATTGACAGACAGACAGACAATCAAACAGAGGTCCCTGCACTCACTTGGGTACTGAACATGGAAAAAGCCCGTGAGGCCGTATTTGCTGGTCCCGTTCAATAAAGGCGTTTGACATTTCCACACGTGGAGTGCCTGGAACTGGAGTGCTTTCCAACCTCTTCCGATGACTACCGAACCCTTCCGGATACAGGGACGCCAGCCGCGCATCGCTCCCTCTTTCTTGTATGCTTTGGGGCTCGGAGCGGCGGGTGAGCGGTCGCGGTGGGGCGTCTCTCGGTTGTGCTCGCGACCGGACATTTGAAGGCAAACGATTGCGAGCGAACCGGCCTCAGCTTCGGTAGACAGCTAATTGATGCCATTGATAAACAATCGGCGCGTACCCGAGCGGATACATCGCGATGGTCTGCGAAGCATTCGTTTCTCTCCGTTCCTAATTTCAACAACATTATTCTAAATTTGGTACCCGGACCTTCAGTGAATTTACCCGACCGAATCCAACTCGAAAAACCGCCGCTATTCCTTCCCGATTGTAGAAAACATATGCAATATCTAATAATGTCAACAATCTAAATAAAAGACATCGAACTGCCGATTATTAAATGTATTGTGTTCAGATGGCTCCAGACGCGCTTTGCTCGCGGAGCTCGGCTCACTCTGACCGGCCGGCCGGCGGAGGACAGACAGAAAAATGCTGACGTTATTCTGCTACTCCTGTGAGGCAAATTTCACACCCGACTGGTGCAGGGCTGTCAAACTCGTTATTGTCACAGGCCACATTGTACTTATGCTTTTCCCTCAAAGGGCCATTAGGACTGTGTAAAGAGTCCATCATACATCATACACAACAAATTGATGCATTTACTGGTTGTTAAATCAGAAGCCAATGGAAATAGTTTGCTCAACGATTCTTCAGTTTGTTTTAAGAAAGGGTGCGGCAACAAAAAATGATTGGAATATCGCAACTTCATTGAAAGTCAAGAAGTATGACACATGATTTCCTTTAGCGGGTCACATAAAAGGATGCGGCGGGCCCGAGCTGTGCCCCGGGCCTCGAGTTTGACACCTGTGTGTGAACGAAATAGTAAACGGTCCCATTGCTAATATGGCTGAATAAATAATAGATTTACATGGCAACAAAGAGAGGCTGATATCTCATTGGACAAACACAGGCAGAAAGAAAGAAAGAAAGAAAGAAAGAAAGAAAGAAAGAAAAGAAAGGTACTGGAAGCAGTGCAGCAAAGGCAAACACTGCGAAATGAAGAGAATGGACGGTTGGGAAGAAAGTACCACAGGTTCATGGACTAAATATTCCAATTTAGGCGAGTGCTTCTGATAGTGTTTCGAAGGCCTCTGACGTCACATCACTGCTATTTAGGAACTTGTATGGAACAAGGAAAAGTATTAGATTGGTTTTGTCTGTCGACCCATGCATTATAAAAACAACAACGAACAAAAAACATTTGAAACTTCAATGAGTTTGACATTTAAAACATTTAACTGGCTTTTCACGCCTTCCAACGCTCTTTTTTTTTTGCATAAGCGTGGTTTATAGATCGTGAAATGGTTTACATTTTGAAATAAAGCTTTATTTTTCCATGACACACACAATGACACAGAAACACCGATGACATTATTCATGCGGATGCAATTACACAACGCTGCATTTCCACTTTCCATCGATGAGACGTCAGGAGAGTATCGCGATATTTCCGGCCCTCTGCTGGCAACCCTGCTGATATCTCGCGTGAGCTGAACGTCCAGTGGCTCATTCCAGCACGTTCAACCCCGCCGGCAGCATCACCAGCGACCCCTTCCTTACGAAGCTCAAATTTAGAAAGAACTAAAGTGTCGGCGTTTTATTTATTTTTAGGTGAACGTCTCGTTAGCTCTTTAAAGTTTGTATGTTCTAATTGTGTCTAAAGAGACGAGGAAACAAAGTTGCAGTGTAGCCCGGTCGCGCTAACAAAGAAAAAAAAAAATCCTTTCTCCTCAGAAAATAATCCCCCACTACTTTCTAGTTATGAGTCATGTGGTCGTTGATAATCCACACGGTCTAGATCAGCAGGTAAGTGTTTTATTTTGGCTGTCTACTTGTGACTTCTAGTGTAAAAATGTCGCGCTTTGCCGTCGAGCCTCGTTGCTAGCTCGTGCTAAAGCTAACATGGCGTCTGGCAAAATGGAGTCGGCGAGAAGAGAAGCTGGTGATGGCGGAGGCCTCGTAACAAGCCGTCGACGACAATTCTTGCTTCAAACTCTTCTCGTTAACTGACAAGTTTGGACGCTAAAGCTTTCAAGTCCACACCCACACGCTGTCAGGCGGTCGTCTGGCGTTTACGGTGATTAAAACGAATTTGTGGGCGCTAGCATGTACCGGCAGGTATTTGGCCTTGACAACCTGAAACGTGGCGCAGGAGGAAAAAAAAATCCCCAAGTGTTGGCAGCGGGTCTGAAAAGCTCCCAAACCGCACCGAAAACATTCGCATGAACGCTTCGTGCGTTATCTCCAAGTACGTGTCGCAATTAGTGCGTTTCCTTGTGTCGATGGACATCTTCCCATAGCGCTGGCCCAATATCCCGTCGCTCCGTCGCCATCGCATCTTCAAAGAAAAAAAAAAAATTGGCACGATTTGGTTTTCTATACTATGCACAATTTTACATGCAGTTGTTTGAACATAAACCTTTTGTTTGTATTTGTCGTTTATGTTGTAGCTAGCCGCCCTAGACTTGAACTCTGTTGAGGGACAAGGTGGAGGAACTGGCAGTAAGTATTATTATTATTTTTTTTAACTCAGATTTGTTTGTCCTTTAAGCATGTCAGTTGCAGTGACAATTGGGGGATGTGACCTGTGGGGTACACTGTGGAATTTGTAGATCTGACCTTGACTTATCTGTTTAGGGTCATCATGTTCTTCTGCTCTTCAACTTTTTATTCAAATTGCTGCTTTACTCTCCTTTCTCCAGGACGTTACATTCCACCTCACTTGAGGAATAAAGATGGTCCCAAAAATGGTAAGTGTTCAAAGTAGCCTGCAGACACCTTGGCTACCTCATCTGGTTCCCTTTGTTTCAAGTTTTCTAGGGCAGCAGTTCTCAACTGTTTTCACCCCTGGGACTCGCATTTTTCTATTTGTTGCAAAGTCGCGACCAACTTTGATAGAAGTTAAGGACATGAATGTATACAAATATCCTCTGAAAACATAAGTCTATAATATTTTTTTAATGCCGCTTCAAATGAGTTTGCGGTAGCGCCAAAGGCATATTGCTTGCCATGATGTCCGTCAGCCAAAGGCTGAGCTGCACTGTATTTGTTTACAGACTAAACTAGTTACCAGAGAACGAGGAAGTAACTTGTCACTTTCCTGTGTTTTGTGTGGGAACATAGTGTACTGTACTGGAAAAATCAGAATAGGAATACATGTGTGTGTGTATATTACTAGCTGACCTCGACCCACCAGTTGAGAATCACTGCCCTAGAGTATGGTGAAGGTAGCCAAAATAGAGAAAAGTACAAGGCTTGAAGCTGACTATTTTTCTTGTTTCCCAGATGTTTGGTTATCCTGTAACAACTTTCAGTACAGTATTCTATTTTGCCATGGTGCATAGACTAGCACTAATGGCCACTGTGAAGCATTTAATAGTGGGTGGAGTTGGGCAAGTGGTCTTACAAATTATAGCAGACATCAAATTCTCACTCTAGACTGCCCACGTGTCAAAATGGGTCCCAATTTGAGCAAACGAAGTAACATTTTTGGTCCATATGTGCTCATTTGCACAAAGGTGTTCTGTTTCTCCTGCTACTATGACAGCAGATGGCCTCTTATAGGCTTCACGATGTGTAGTGTGCCAGGCACAGCTAGCTCACATCACTTTACACTCGAATACATCTTCTGTAACACGCTTGACGATGTTTTCGTTTTTTTTTTCCTCCCCCCAACTGTGCTCTTATTCCACAGCAGGAAATGCTTATTCCGCTGCTAGAGAGTGTGGTTATTCAGTGGCACCAGTAAATATCTGTAAGTCCCTTCTATCTGCTTTCACTGAGGGCAAATCTGCATTTCCACATGCATGAAGTAGCCATCGCAAAGCCAGTGTGAAGGGGTGGGGCGAAGTTAGATGGGTAGTGATGCACCCAAATGAATATTCTTGACCAAAACAAAAAAATGAGGAACCCAAGGCCGATACGCCAAAAGAAATGATCTATCAAACTTTATTTGTAAGCGCTTTTCATACAAAAACAATTAAATCAAATGAAATTGCATTTTTGGCTCTGGCTGCAGAGCTGCCAACTGATAGAAATTCACTTCCAGAACAATTTGTCTGAATTTCCGTATTTTAACATGTGAAGGACATTACCGCGGGTCAGTTATTGCAGAATATTATGTAATAGGATAGAAAGAATTCTGCATACTGTTCAGTTGCACAATCTAATCATTACTCTCTAATAGTGGTGTGCCGATCAGTCGGCCACCGATCATGATCGGCCGATTTCCGTGGAAAACGTGATCGGCGCTCGTGTAGCAATACCTTTCATTGCCGATCACCCGCTGCTCGTACTTTGCGGCCTGCGGAGAATGTGTGCAGTGTAGCACAAGGCTGGCCACTTAATCCAAATTTGTGCGTTCTTTAAAATTTTTATGGACACTACCGTTGGGGTTTACTGTAAAACTAAATGTGCAACAAAAATAATTGACCTTATTAAAATACAACAGGACGTTTTAGAAATTGCCATCTTATGCTAACAGTTAATGGAAAACCCTATTGATGGGCTCGGTAATATTAGGGAAGGATTTACCTTCAAATAACGAATATTCACACACACACGGCGTAGTAGGTCAGACAAGTAATATAACAAACTCACAGGCATATATTCATAATTTGCTAAAAATAATTGTATTAGTTATATTGACTTTCTTCTTCTTATTTTTTAATAGCTTAGAGGACATGAGTAGTTCCACGCATGCGTCATGCCACACTGCCCCTAAAAGGCCAAAGTGCGCACAGCAGCTACAGTTATTGACTATAAAAAGATGCGCTTTTTTTTTTTTTTTTTTTTTAAACCAGACTAAACCTTTCCTGTTTTACGGGAACTAGGTTACAAAAAATATTTCTATTTATAAACATTGGCATGTTTTTAGCCATGACTATTAATACATTTTTTCATTTCTATTTTAATATTTGGTGGTGTCCCCGTCGTTCTCCTATTACATCTAGATGTGTTAAACGACTCAGGACAGAGCACCTTTTGTTTGAAGCCCCCAACTTTGCAAGTGATCAAAAGTATTGGAACAGACATTACTAAATGAACTTAAAAGAATAACATTTAATATTCTGTGGCATAACCCTTATTTGCAATGACTACATCAAGGCCTTTACTGCAGCCGCTTTCATTTCTTGTTTATTTCTGGGGGTTTCTTCCTTCAGTCTCCTCTTCAGGAGGTAAAATGCATGGTCTATTGGGTTAAGGTCCAGTGATTGAATTGGACAGTCTAAGACCTTCCACTTCCCCCCCCCCCCGATGAAGTCCTTTGTGTTGGCAGTGTGTTTTGGGTGATCGTGATGAAGCTTCTCACGATTAGTTTGGATGCATTTTTCTGTAAATTGCCAGACAAAATGGTTTTGTAGACTTCAGAATTCATTCTGCTGCTACCATCATGAGTTACATCATCAATAAAGACTAGTGAGCCCGTTCGAGAAGCAGGCATGCAAGCCCAAGCCATGACATGACCTCTGCACCATGCTTCACAGATGAGCTTGTGTGTTTTGGATCATGAGCAGATCCTTTCTTTCGCCGTACTTTGGCCTTTCCATCACTTTGCTAGAGGTTAAGCTTGGTCTCATCACTCCAGAAAACTTTGTTCCGAAACTTTTGTGGCTCATCCCTCTACTACTTTGCAAAATCCAATATGCCTTCCGATTCTTTTTGCTGAAGAGTGGTTTGCATCTTGTGGTATGGCCTGTATATTTATTCTGTCTTCTTCGAACACTGGATTGAGATACCTTCACCCCTACCCTGTGTAGGTTGGCAGTCATGTCACTGATTGTCGTCTTTTGGTTTTTCTTGACAGTTCTCACAATGTTTCTGTCATCAGCTACTGTTGATACCCTTGGTCGACTTGTTTGATGTGTTTTGCTCAATGCACCAATAGTTTCATTCTTTTTCAGGACATTCCAAATTGTTGTATTGGCTACTATGCACAATGTTTGTGCAATACCTCTGATCGATTTTCCCTCTTCTCTCAGCTTCTAAATGGTTTGCTTTTCTCCCATAGACAGCTTTTTGGTCTTTGTTTGCTTAACAGCAAAGGCAGTTTTCACAGGTGAAACCCAAAACCAAAAACAAGCACTATCTAATGCTTAAGCAATCAATCTAAAAGGCAACACCTGAGCAACTAGAAACACCCATCAGTCACATGTTCCAATACTTTTCCTCACTTGAAAAGCTGCTCTGTCCTGAGTTGTTGAACACATCTCGATGTAAATTCCATGAAATAAAAGCTGCAATTCTCAACTTTTGTCTTTTAATGTGAAACCCAAATGTCTTCAGTATACAACGAATTTACTTTGTTGTACCAATACTTTTGGAAGGGACTGTAGTTTGGGGGGGGGTCGCATAATGATGTTCGACAAGCATTGCCTTTAGTATCCAGAAAGCAGGGAGGTTGGACAACTGTTCAATGTGGACGTGTCAGTTTTATTTTGTTTTGTTCTGAAACCAAAAACCTTTGCACCCTTTTCAACTGGGACATTTCGGCCCCTGACATTTCGGTGCATCACTTGCTCTTCACGTCAGTTTTAACCATAGGTTTAAATGATGTGCTATGCTGCTGGGATGCTTGCAAACAACTCAAACTTTTAGGACTGCACGAGCCTTCACAGAATTTTAAACTTCCCCTTGTCATTTTAATGCTAGTCATTAACCATTGAGCTTTTAGCAAAATGGAATTTGAGTTGACATCTGCTTGGTAAAAGTGTGGCTGCAATTGCTTGTTAGTTAATCAATTGAAAAACAGTAAGAAAACCAAATCCAAACTGCTCACCCATTAGTTTATTGACAGTATTGTCTAACTAGTATTTAATTGTATGTACATTAACATCTGCTTGTTACAATTTGTGTATTGATTATGTAATTACGCTTTCTTATGTTACAATTTGCGTTTGTGTGGTTGACCACAATTTCCCGCTTCATTCACGGAAGAAATGGCAGTCTTTTGGAATTGATCTTTTGGGGGATTTTCCCAGAAATGTTGGCCGAACTAGTCGGTTATTCCACCGTACACTCAAGGCCATATTTGATTTGCAATCTTCAAGTTCCACTAGAGGGCCAGGAGACCCGCAGAAATAACTTGTCTGCGTCACAATGGCCACAACCCCGAGATTGGTAATTATATTAGTGCCGAGTCGAGGCCTCGCCCGCTCATATTCATGCCGTGTGAGTCTTTTATTTATTTATTTATTTTAATATAAATAGCCTGCTTCCCTACCTTTGCTCAGTTTACCCGGGACTGGCCTCTCAAGAGCTTGCCCTTTACCATGCCCACACCGGGGCTGGCCAGACGCACGTGGTACGGCCTGGCATGCCCTCTGGACTCTCGTCAGTGGAGCTAAAACCACACAAGTGTAGTGATGGTGCCTTTGATTACTTAATGCACAGAATCACTTGTGGCTGTTTTTAATAATAAGAGGTTTAAAGTCCTCCTACATAATTCATTGTTTGGTCCCATTTTCGCCACAGTTGAGGCTTGAGCGCAAAATGATTATTTTAGCAAAAGGTAGCTTTATCCCTGAATAATCCTCCGTGTGTTGACAAAGTTGGTTAGGATTTGGACCTGAACCTTTTATTGGATCCCAGGCTGGATAAACTGTAGTTTTACTGCATTTTAACTCGAGTTAAACACTGCTGTCGTAGGGAAAACGGTCGAATACTGCAAGAATAATTCTGAAAGTCCTTGCATATAGGTCAGGACGGTAGCATGCAGCCTGCTGCCATCAGACGGGTGTTGGCACTTTTATATGGTCATTGAGCTGATGTGTCAAGTGAGGTTCCACTGTATTCATTTACTAAAACACATCTTGCAATGCAATAAAGGGAATGAGTGGAGGACAGGAGCCTCTTAAAGTAGTAGTTACAGGTCTGAGATCCAGAAGTCTTGCTTGTTTGTAGGTGACCAAACACTTATTTTCCACCATAATTTGCGAATAAAATCTTTAAAAATCAGACAATGTGATTTTTTTCTTCTTTTTTTGGATTCGCTCCCCCTCATTTTGTCTCTCATAGGTGAGGTATGCCTATAATGAAAATTACAGGCCTCATCTTTTTAAGTGGGCGAGCTTGCACAATTGGTGGCTGACTAAATACATTTTTGCCCCACTGTATATACACACATGCACAGAATGACTGCAGTCAGCAGAAATCGCTTGGTGGGAGTCTGTGTGCAATCAGTCAACTTGCATGGTGGTTAAAGGATCACAACCACTCTTGGTGTCACCACAGAAGCAACACTGATTTGTGTTGGTTCGTGGAGGAAACCCCTGGCAACAAAAATGTGCCCATTTAACGCGTGCGCAATATGTTGGTACTTGACGAGGCAATGCTTTTATTTGCCTAACTGTTCAGACTTAAGTTCAAACATTCCAAAACTTTCAATTCCATTGAGAAGGATACAAGCAGTCCTGTCAACTACTCCCTCCCCTCATGCTTTCATTTCTTTGCAAATGAAAGTTATTTTTGTGGCACTCTGAAGCAGCAAGAAGTGTTTGTTGCGTCATGATTTAAATGCCTTCAGACGTTGCATTGTCTCAATTGAGCAAATGCTTGAATGTTGTTCATATGATTGGACTGGTTTGCCGTGCGAAACAATTTGCACTGCTCGAAGCATAAAAAAATGCTCATGCACAACTTTGTTCACTTTTGTTGGGTCCCACCCAGTCTGAGATGAGTTCCTCACATTCTAGCATTTGGATTGGTTTTGCTTATTTGTTGAATAACATTCCAATGGGCTGTGTTGTTCAACCGGAAAGCTAAATGCAACGGTTTAACCCTGAAAGATTTCCACAAATGCTACATTTTAAGGTTGTTGAGGGAAATGAGGATTACCAGTATGAGGATTTATTGGTTTTCTTCAACAGTGAGAGTTAAATTACTGCAGTCATTATTGGAGAGATCTTTTTTGTCATGTACAAGTCGTTTCAAGATAGTTTCACACAGCTTGTCAGATATAGCAAAGTGGGACATTGCCGCAACCAGCCACTGTCACACAGCAACACTGTGTTCCACAATTACCGTAAATCAATGTTCCCCAACCTTCTTTGCACCGCGGGCCGGTTAGGAGTTGACATTTCCCCCCCCATGAAATCTGGCCATTTTATAGACGGAATTGCTAGTATCCTTCTCTCTTTGAATATTAAACTATAAATGGACATATTAGTTCAATTCAAGAAATCTATGCAACACACTAGTCAGAATCATCTTTATTTGCCAAGTATGTCCAAAAAACACATGAGGAATTTGTCTCCGGGAGTTGGAGCCGCTCTAGTACGACAACAGACAGTCAATTGACAGAACACTTTTGAGACATAAAGACATTGACAAAAAAAACCAATCACTGAGCAGTAAAGGGTTGCTAGTTATCTGGTAGGGCCGTCTTCACAAAACTGATCCAGCACTTTTGATTTCGCCAAGATTCACCTGGATGGGATGGTGGCCGCAGCAACGGATTTGTGAACGGCTACCACGACAACCGCACAAATGGGGGCTTTGGAGGGCGTGGACCCCCTCGCCATGATCGAGGTGGGTGTGGCTCCTTCCACATTAACAGTGGTGGAGGCTCCTTTTAAACAGCCATTGATTGCAAAATGCAGGTGGGAAACCCCTCTCTTGCCTTAAAAAATGTCTCACTGTAATGCTGTTTGACTCAAGTAGGCAAAATGAAGTCCTCTTTTTTTAGTCATTTAAATCTGGCAGGCTTGTTAACACTGTGGTGGATCAGATTTACAAGACATTTTCACTTTTACATGGACTTGAAACCAAAGGTATTAAGGGAAACTTGAGCAATAATCAAATGCCACCTGCTGGCCTGAAAGCATGTTTTCAGGGAACGTCTGTCTTCTTTTCTGCACCTGCAAGGATTCGGAGGGGACGGGAACTGGGGCGGGCAGCCCAGAGACAACACCTTCAACAGCTTCGGCGGACGGAACGACAGGTCAAAGTCTGCCTTCTTTCATGACCGTGGAGCAGGCTCAAGGGGAAGGTGAGACTCCCAATTGTTCTCTTTGCCCGTTGAGTCTGTTTAGAGGATTTCCTATGGTGAGAGTATTTAATCAACCGCCAGTATTTTAACCTACACGTTTAAAAAAAAAAAAAAAAGTTACTGTAATTTCTCGTGTATACTACACATTTTCCCTCCTAAAAATATTAAAATTGATAGTGCGCGTTATACATTAAGTATAAAGAAAATGAAAAAAATAATTTCACGTAAAAACGTAAACCAGTACCTATGGGTTGTGGGAAAAAAAGTGTACTTTCATGCCAATATGACATGTAATGTCTAATATTACAAATTTATACATGCCCAATTCAGCAAGTTCTGATATTTTACTTTGGGAAGGGGGCAGTATTAGAGATGGCCACAAGTTTTGTTACGTTAAGCTTTTCTACATTAAGCGTTTTACTGGCCCGACCTGGAGGATTTAAAATATAAATAACAATTATGTCAGCGCATGCACACAGCGCAAAATATTTCTTTGAAAAAGCCAAATACGGGTAATTCAGTTTTTGAGCGTATGGATCGCAGCATATTGATGGTGGGTATTATACATGGGTAGAAGGGTTTTAGATTTTTGGGGGTGCCGCATTATACTCGAGCAGATTAGGTACGATTTCTTGTGGCCTTGCTTATTCTTAAAAATGACAAGTAATCCATAAATCTTCTTTTTGAAGGTCTTAAATGCCACAATTAAACAACTTTGCTGTATTGTCTTTGGTCAAAACGCTTTTTCACTCAAATACAAGTTTTTTTTTTTTTTTATTTTTTTTTTTTTTTTTTTTTGTTTTTTTTTTTTTTGGTGATCAGGTACGAACGTGGCGGCTTTTCTGGCGGAGGAAACAGCCGTTGGGCGGAGGAATCCAGAGACGAGGATTGGTCCAAACCGACTGCTCCCAACGAGCGTCAAGAACAGTAAGTCACACATGACTTGAAATATCAAACAACCTGCTGTCGTTTTGTTCTGTGCGCACCTTAAACGTGTATGATTCTCATTTTCTAGTGAGCTCTTCTCTGGCAGCAACACGGGGATTAACTTTGAGAAGTATGATGATATACCCGTGGAGGCCACCGGAAGCAACTGCCCACCCCACATTGAAAGCGTGAGTTAGTCGTCGACAGTTGCGACGATCCCCTTACGTTTTCGCACAACTGACTATGAATTCACTTGTTGTAGTTCCACGACGTGGACATGGGGGAGATCATCATGGGAAATATCAACCTGAGTCGCTATACGCGTCCCACTCCGGTCCAGAAGCACGCTATTCCCATTATCAAGTCCAAGAGAGACCTCATGGCCTGTGCCCAGACTGGTAGGATGTGTTCAAATTTTAGAGGCAGAGATGGCAGAATCGCTCACTGCTGTTTTGAATGATTTATAATCTATTGTATATTTTTTTTATGTGCTTTATTTTAGGATCTGGAAAGACTGCCGCTTTCCTGCTGCCCGTGTTGAGTCAGATCTACACAGAGGGGCCAGGAGATGCTCTGCAGGCCGCTAAGAATAGTGGACAGGTAACCTGTATAAAACGCAGCTTTGCCTCCAACTTTGAACGCCGTCGACGTAATGAAACATTTATGAACCCAATAGGAGAACGGAAGATACGGGCGCCGTAAGCAGTACCCAATCTCCCTTGTCCTTGCCCCCACCAGAGAGCTGGCACTGCAGATCTATGATGAGGCCAGAAAGGTGAGCTCGTGAGCACAGCACTGTCTGCTGCCATCGGAAACAAGGCAATACATTTTGTACCTTTAAACGGTGTTAGTAATAACAGTAGTAAGAATTAGGGCTGGGGGGGAAAAAACAGACTTACTCGGATAAGTTGTCTTAAAAAATAGGTAGACACAAATATCTCCGCCTTGAAGATCTGCCAGCGCTGTACAAGTCAACTTCCATGCAGGCGTATCCACATGGACTTTACCTCCATTCTTCTGTATTCAAACTCCCTTCAGTGTATTGGCACCCTCTATTGGTGGAAAGTTGGAGCTATAATGTCTTGCCTTGACTCTCCCTGAGATTGGCTGGCGACCGGTTCAGGGTGTACCCCGCCTTTTAATACCAATTATTTTCTATTTCCAACGTTCCACATCTTAAAGTACCGAGCAACTAGCTTGATGTTAAGCTTGCTCAGTGATAACACAACCGCATTGGAACACAAAACTAGTTCAAATCCCGGTCACAGACTGGAGCAAGCAGGAGAGTCTAGGCATCCATCCATCCATT
The DNA here is from genome assembly GCF_024500385.1 of Phyllopteryx taeniolatus. Lineage (NCBI taxonomy): Eukaryota > Metazoa > Chordata > Actinopteri > Syngnathiformes > Syngnathidae > Phyllopteryx > Phyllopteryx taeniolatus. The sequence goes on along the minus strand of NC_084513.1, from coordinate 22,683,961 downwards.
CATCCATCCTTCCATTTTCCATAGCACTTATCCTGCCGAGGGTCACGGGCCTGCTGGCACCTATCTCAGCTGATTCTGGGCGAAATTAGGGATGTCCCGATCCAACTTTTTCATTTGCGAGCCGATACAAACGTTTCAGCCTTGAGTTGTGGCCGATATCTGTCCGATCCGATATCAGCAATAATCATAAACATACTTTGCTTATTTTGTAGTATGGAATGTGATAAAAGGCTTGATCGGGTGAGAACACTCAAAAAGCTGACCCATTTATTATTATCCAATGGGTTACATAAAGTAACTTTAAACATAAGGATGTACTACAGTTGAATAAAATACATACATTATATTTTAGAAAATTCTGAAAATAACTTCAGTAAAGCCAATAAAAATGGATTGAAATTGCGACGTAGTCACTGCTTAACTTAAACATAAGCATATTCTACATTTGAATAGATTAAAGCTCAGATGACAAAGATGTTATGAGGTCAGTTAAAATTCATATTTGCATTTGTTATGTAATACATGCACGTAACTTCCAGGAAGTTTTCAACCATAGTTTAGCTAAAAAGGAGGTTTTTATGACGCATATTGAGTCCTCCCCGATCATACCCGAAGCTCAAGACACCGGGGTGTGGTTACTCTATCCACCACAAGGGCTAACAGAAGTGATGTTGCAACTGAGAGAAACAGCGCTCTACACACTATACACAATGGCGAGCAACGTGTTGGAATATTTGGAGGAGGAGGATTTTGACATACAGGAGCACCCAACTGAACTTTGGATCGTCAAAGCTCACCCATAGCTGAGCACGTTTCTTCCCGTCGAGTGACTTTCACTATCCACTGGTCACGTATTCCTCTTCATTTGGAAAGCAAAAAAAAAAAAAACCTCGCCGCTGCCTGAACCATTTGTACAACCAAATGCCATACAATAAACCAGCGTGACATCGTTAAATCATACGACAACAAACATACAAGGACAAGAACAACATCATGGAGCAATAGCACACAACGCCGAATGAACAAATTGTTTGGCTTGTGCGATGTCACAGTGCCGGAAAGAGACAAAGACCGGAAGGCGCATTCTGCATCATATTTATCAATTTAACTGCTGTATACCTGCCATATAATCACTTTTAATGGCAGATGTGGTTAGTAAAAGGGTTCTAGAGTTATCAAGAAAAACTAAAACCTTTAAGTAAAAAAAAAAAAAAAAATTGAAAACCGTGAAGAATAACCAAACAAGTTATGTGTTTTAAAGTGCAAAATACAGCACTTGCTTTCTCCACGTGTGGCAATACACTTTTAAACCTCTTGATGCAACTGTGGTTTAGTTCTGACAATGGTGTGGCGGATAGGAATCGTGTAGTGAGTCTCAAGGTGCTTCGCTGTCTCTGTGTGTGCCTCATTGATCGCGATTCCCGCTGTCCACGTCTGGGGCAGTAACAAAGATAGTACAAGTCGCTGCGTTCGACTATTGTTGATACAACTCGTTTTTCAGAGTGAAAGAATATGCCAGAGAGTACTTTTTATATTGCCTGTTTGTATGTGTTCATATCAGGGCTGGATGATATTGTAATAATAAAAGTGACCAGCAGAAGGACCTGTTTGGACACGCTAATAGAGGAAATGCAGCACGCGAACAATTTTGCTCTTCAGAATGAAACTAGGCAGGCACGCGGCAGCTGCGCGAGTGCACGAGGTACGTTCAGGGACACTGCGTAAATGGGAGTGAGTCTGTTCTTTTGTAACACAGTTTGTAAATGTAAAAATGGATGACTAGGAAAATTATTTGTATAAGATTGATTTAGTTAAAACGCTGTACAGTCATAATATGGAATTTGATTTGTAGTATAATAAAAAAATTAAATGGGCTCCAGCACGCCTGCGACCCTAGTGAGGATAAACTGTACAGAAAATGGATGGATGGATTTTAATATAGTCAGCCAGATCTGTGAGGAAAGCAAACTTATCAATGTTCTCTCACCATCGTTCCGGTCATACGGTGTTACATGGGGTTTTATTATTTTTTTTATTATTATTATTTATTTTTTTTTGCACATTAAGGACAAAAAGTCCTGTTTTTGTTTTAATTCCTCATTGTAAAAAGGCACCATTTAAGCAACAAGTTTTGTTTTCATGTTTTTGAGATTGTAGGGTTGAAAGCTACAGCTGGCTACTTGTGTGGACTGAATGGGTGGCTACAATGGGGAAATGAAATGCCAGTGTGTGTGTGTGTGTGTGTGTGTATATGTGTATATATGTGTATATATGTATATATATGTGTATATATGTATATGTATATATATGTGTATATATGTATATGTATATATATATGTATATGTATGTATGTATATGTATATATATATGTGTATGTATATGTATATGTATGTGTATGTATATGTATATATATATGTATATGTATATATATGTATGTATATATATATGTATATATGTATATATATGTATATATATATATACATATATATATTTCCCCCAAGTTGCATCCAGCTGGGATGGGGTTGATTATGGGAGTTGTATGTGTTCATATTAGGGCTCGGCGCCCTTTGCACAATGGTCATTGCACCGGACTATTGCAATATTAGTCTTTCGAACTGCTCGAAGTTCTAGAGGACTGCATCTTTTTGCACAATTGTAAAAAAATTTTTTTACCGGAAACAAATTCCTTGTTGTTTGGACATACTTTGCAAATAAAGATGATTCTGATACGTTAGGTAATCATTATTAGTTTAAAACAAAAAATGGGGGGGTGATTACTCGGTTTTTCGCCGAAATATCAATAATATATATATCAATCAGGATAATAAATTCTAAAAACATTTATTAACAGCCCTAATAAGAATAGTAATCCGTCGTTATTTTGCTGTCCATTTGTTGCTGATTGTGGGGTATTTTTTATTTTTTTTGTAAAGGTCAGTGTAGTGCAGTTACTCACCTGCTCATCCTTTATAGGCTAAAAGATTTAAATGTGGCAACAATGACTCACAGAACGTCAATTGGGCTCTTGTTCTTAGCAGAAAAAGAAACCTTACTGTGTATGCAACTCATTTGGTAAATCATCTTGCTTGAGGGTGCAAAGGACATGGCCGGAAAATAATTAATAGCTCATGCACACACTCATATTGACAAGAACAAATGCAAGTAAAAACACTACTGTAGTTTTAAACCTCACCGTAATGAATGCTGGGTACCCGTAATGCTTTTAGCTGACTACATTGTCAGGACTGTCAATGTGAGGAATGTAAATGGTTAACCGAGGAAATTGCCTGTACACAGCAAATCCACCTGGGTTGTTGTTCACATCACTCAAACAGGGCATGCCCAATAGGCACGTACTTGTGTAGTGCGCGTGTGGATGGATACCTCAAGTGGACTGATAAAATACCTGCAGCTCTCTCAAATGCAATTTCACCAATATTGAAGTGCCTATATGAAACCTATCAATTTATATAGTCCTATAATAATAATTCATCGCTACTTGGTGGTTTTAAGTTCCTGTGGGGGTTTTCTGCGATAAACGAGGTTTGGCATGTGTTTCCGTGTGCCGCTCCAGTTCGCTTACCGTTCACGCGTGCGCCCCTGCGTGGTATACGGCGGCGCCGACATCGGCCAGCAGATCAGGGAGTTGGAAAGAGGCTGCCACCTGCTGGTTGCCACGCCGGGCCGCCTGGTCGACATGATGGAGAGGGGCAAGATCGGTCTGGACTACTGCAAGTCAGTATAAGAGCAGGCTGAACTTTGAACTGGGAGGGGTGCTGGAATGTGTTTTTTTAAATTAAATTTTTAAAATGTTTGTAGTTACTTGGTGCTGGATGAGGCCGACCGCATGTTGGATATGGGCTTTGAGCCACAGATCCGACGCATCGTGGAGCAAGACACCATGCCCCCTAAAGGCATCCGTCAGACCATGATGTTTAGCGCCACCTTCCCCAAGGAGATCCAGGTCCGCACGACTAACTCATAAAACTACTACTTACGTATATAGATCATTTGCAAGTCCGAACGAGCGGTCTTTTCTTTTGGGCAGATCCTGGCACGTGACTTCCTGGAGGACTACATTTTCCTGGCCGTCGGCCGTGTTGGGTCCACCTCAGAGAATATCACCCAGAAGGTGGTTTGGGTGGAGGACAATGACAAGAGGTCCTTCCTCTTGGACCTGCTCAATGCCACAGGTGAGAGACTCCATTTTTTTTAATTATTATTTTTTAATCGTCATGTGAGTGATGTCTTTTGGAGAGTCGTCTTGTGATGTCCCCGCGCCAAGCTAAAAAGCTACAGTAGAATTCCTTCAATGTTTAGTCGTAGGCAGTCTGCATAAAGTGTGAACGCTGTGTACCACGCAGGCTTACACTCTGGCCTGGTTTTGGTTTTTATCTTAGTTATTCCCAATGAGGTTCAGGAAAGTGGGACAGATGCCCCAGAAAAGCCAGGTGAGTGTGAATACCAAAAAAGAAACATCACATCCCACAGCTCACCCCCCCCCCCCCCCCCCCCTTTTTTTTTCCAAATTTGTTTTATTTTCCCCTTTGCTCCCCAGCCAACATGCCGCTCAGTTTTTATTTCCACAGCGTGGACGTGAGCGGTTTCAAATGTCCGTCTGCTCAGTTTCCTGCCAGTCATTAAAGCTGGCACGGTCCTGTTCATTAAACGGGCTCATGCTTGAGGACTGGCGAGGCGGCGCTTTGGTTTTTTTGTTGTCGCTTTGGCGCAGTGGCGGCTGGCTGTAATGTGTGGAATCACCGTTCCTACCATCAACCCCTCTGCCATTGTACTTGTATATTAAGCTTTTACCCTGATTACACCATTGCCACATCTACAGTACTACTTTTTTTTAAACTCGAAACTGCTAATGAATGATAGACAGACATTAAGCTTCAGCAATCCCTTTTTATCCTTTCAAATTTTTCATTTTGGTTTCCTTTTGTCATGACCTAGACGAACTAGTTCCAACAACTCTTGTCCTTTGGCAGCAGAAAGGCACCAAATGGCAATGTAGTAAATGCTTTTCTTTTTCCTCTTTCTTGACAGGGAAAGACTCGCTGACTCTGGTTTTTGTGGAGACCAAGAAAGGCGCCGACGCTTTGGAGGACTTCCTGTATCACGAAGGCTACGCCTGCACCAGCATCCACGGCGATCGCTCCCAGAGAGACCGCGAGGAGGCTCTGCACCAGTTCCGCTCGGGACGCTGCCCGATCCTGGTGGCCACGGCTGTAAGTAATCCACTGGAACCCCAAAAAATGTGATTAGTATCATGTTCAGCGTGAACAAGATGACAAAATGGTGGACTTTGTTTACTAGGTGGCTGCGAGAGGTCTCGACATCTCCAACGTCAAGCACGTCATTAACTTCGACCTGCCCAGTGACATTGAAGAGTACGTTCACCGTATTGGCCGTACGGGACGTGTGGGCAACCTTGGTATGAAGTAATTTTCCATTTATTATACAGCACATCCTTGTACGCTCACACACGTAGTGCTTCATTTGCTCACCCATGTCGCAGTTTCCCTAACATTTGCGGGTTCGTGTGCAGGTCTGGCCACGTCGTTCTTTAACGACAAAAACAGCAACATAACCAAAGACTTACTGGACATTTTGGTGGAGGCCAAGCAGGAGGTTCCCTCCTGGCTGGAGAGCCTGGCTTACGAGCACCAGCACAAGAGCAGCACTCGTGGCCGCTCCAAGAGGTAACAAAGTCCATCAACGTAACGTGCCAACTCTTTATTGATTGATTTTATTTATTCGGTAGGTTCTCAGGTGGTTTTGGTGCTCGGGACTACCGACAGACGCCGGGAGGATCTGGAGGCTTTGGCGGCAACCGCGGAGGCCGCAACACCGGCGGACATGGAGGGAACCGTGGCTTCGGTGGAGGTAGGTCATGTGTCATTTTTCTCCATTGTAATTGTTAGAAGCTTTTGTTTTAAATTAATTTGAGCTAAGCTTAAAGTAGTGGAACTTCCTGTCTGTCCAATGAGAGTAAAAGTGGAAAATTCAATCAAAGCAAAAGAATATCGCTTTATACATTCACACAAAATGCTCATTTGTGCCCAATGAAAACATACGAAGTAATAGCTGTGGCTTCGTACTGAACTCTTGGCTAAGCGCACCTTCTCGAGAAATGGTAAGGTACTAGCCAAAGACAATGGGCAGCGTAGTATAATCACATTTTATTTTATGGCTGTGGACGAGCTACAAAAAACATTCTGAAAAGCTGAGCATTACAGGCTATTCCCACTTACTAATCTTAAGGAGACCCTGTATTCCAGTCTCAAGTTATTTACCAAGACCAAGTTGGTCATGTTAATATTAAAACCACAAACAGTGGAACCGTGATAGAACGGATTAAAAGGGAGCGGGGTTGGTCGTCCTTGATAATGTATAGTCAGTCTGTTTACATTGAAGAACTTTTTTTTGTTTGTTGCTAAATGCACCCATATTTACAGTGCAGTGCAGAATTTATTCATTTATTTATTTTAATTTTTTTTCTTGTGGCCTAAAACGCTCAGTACAGTAGTAGTTTTAAATTTTATCCAAACTTAGCACGCTGCTGTGCTTGGTCATGGTGACATTGTTGATGTACAGTACTCATTATAGCTGTTGCTTTCATGAGCTGCCAGGAATTGGTGTGCTTCCTAGTTCCAAATCCATTGCCAAAGGCGAACCACTTGACTAAAAAAAACCTAAAACTAACTAAAAAAAAAATTGCATGTTTTTGTTTTGTATTCCTCTGTTAACACTGCAGCTATGACACACTCGCTCTATTTGCACAGCTCTCTATGAACAATAGACGATAGAGCCATCATGACATGGCCGCCACGTAGGCACGGGAGGCATGTCTTTTGGAATTGGATCTAGTCATATTGTACAGTGCCCTCCAAAAGTATTGGAACGGCAAGGTCACCCCCTTTGTTTTTGTTGTATACTGAAGACATTTGGCTTTCAGATCAAAAGATGAATATGAGACAAAGGTTGAGAATTCCATCTTTTATTTCATGGTATTTACATCTAGATCCGTTAAACAACTCAGGACAAAGCACCTTTGTTTGAAGCCACCCACTTTTCAAGTGAGCAAAAGTATTGGAACATGTGACTGATGGGTGTTTCTAGTTGCTCAGGTGGTGACTTTTAGATTGATTGCTTAAACATTAGGGCTTGTTTTTAGCTTTGGGTTTCACCTGCCAAAACTGCTTTTGCTGTTAAGCAAACAAAGACCAGAGAGCTGTCTCTGGGAGAAAAGCAAACCATTATGAAGCTGAGAGAAGAGGGAAAATCGATCACAGCTATTGCACAAACATTGGCTATAACCAATACACAATTTGGAATGTCCTGAAAAAGAAACAAACTGCTGGTCCACTGAGCAACAGACATCGAACAGGTCGGCCAAGGGTATCAACAGCAGTTGATGACAGAAACGTTGAGAGCTGTGAAGAAACAGTCAGTGACATATGACTGCCAACCTCCACAGGGGTGAGGGTATCACAATCCACTGTTCGAAGAAGACGTCGAGAGAAGTATGCGGGCCAGACCACAAGATGCAAACCACTCATCGGGAAAAAGAAGCGGAAGGCCAAAGCTGGAACTCTCATTCTCATATTCATCTTTCGATCTGGAAACCCAAATGTCTCCAGTATACAACAAAAACAAAGGAAATGACCTTGCCGTTCCAATACCTTTGGAGGGGACTATATCTTTATCTGTGATGCTTTCTCTGCTTGCATTGCGCAACAGCCCCAGTAAACAACAGTGGCCAATACTGGTACTAACATACTTTGTCAACGGCAGTTTAAGTGACAAATGGAACACTATTTTTAGACACATTGTTCAGTCCCTCCGGTCCATTTTATTCGATATCTGTTACATCGGGGTCCGTTTTATCATGGTTCCACTGTATTAGCATTTCATGGCCACTACTTAGCATTTTGTGTGCACAATATATATGTTGTCGCCGCAATGAATTAATCCGCCCAGTCATGTCTGGGCCTCTGTACTCAGTCTCGCTTGAAAGAGTTTTGTACTTCTGGATCCAAATTGTATCACTTCATGTAGAATAGTTGGAGGAGGCCTGGTGGGCTACATTGTGATGGTGGGCAAGCGTGCGCTACTAGTTGAAATTGACGTCGCTGTGTTCGTTTGGCGTCCTCCAGGTGGCTTTGGAGGCAACTTCTACAGCGACGGCGGCTACGGAGGAAACTACAGCCACTCAGGAAGTGTGGACTGGTGGGGCAACTAGTCGCCAGAGGAGTAGCTTGCCATACCACCCTGATGGGAAACCACATGTTTAAAAAAAATAAAATTAAAAAAAAAAAAAAAAAAAAAAAAAAACCCCGCCAGACCATAACAACACTCCCTGTGTAGCTTCACTGACACACAGTACATTAGCAAGCCTGGTGCTCAGCCGGGCGCTCGGCTCAAAACGATCGCACTGGTGCGGAGTGGCGCTAAAGAAAGTTGGCGCACGGCAGCGGGGAGCGCACCTTTTGAGTGCCAGCACGGATGCTGGCATATATGCACAGTCATTGTATGAGGAAGCATTTTTGGGGAGAAGAATTGCCCCCAAACTGCCAAACCAACAACCGGAGGATCACTTGTATGTTAATGTACTCTGACTTTTTGAATTGAAACAGGATCAATCTGTGTTCTCATTTCACCAGATGGGAAAATGGCCAAGAGCTCTAATTGTAGTTTTGACTGTTTAGTTTGGAAAATATTAGAAAGGTTAAAAATAAAGAGAAAACAAGCTGGTATGTGATCAAACCTTGGCAAAAACTGGGGTGTTGTGGCTCTCTGAGTCACGATTCCATTTGAACCTCAAATTTTCTAGCAAACAGCTGACGGGCCCACTGTGCTGCTCTGAATGATCCGCATTTGAGTTTCTTTTCTGCTCACTCTATCCTGGACGGGCTCCTTTTTGATTTTACAACGAAGGCCACGGTCGTTGCTCTCAAATGCGCATTGCCCGGTTCAGTGCCAGCAATGGCTGACGTTTAAACCAACTTGTTACTCCATTTTCTTTTCCTCCTTTATTTCAATTGACTTGACAGTGTTGCGGCAGCTACCATGTTACCGAGCGCTAGCTACGTAAAGTGGGCGGTGTTTTTGTTGTTCACTTTTTTTTTTATTTTTTATTTTTTTACTTAAAACATTTTCAGTGTACAAAAATCTGTTTTTTTGCGTATGCATCCAAACAAAAGGCGCCTGCATCAATGGTAAAAGTGGGCCGCATTAATAGGACTACCGCATCGGGGGGGGGCCTGATCTCGCACCGCGATGGTCCTCATGTGCAAGTGTTATGTTTTTTGGTCAAGGTGAAAGGTCACGTGAGTCGCAGGCTTAGCAAACATTCTTTTTCAAGCTGCGTTTGGGGTGGGGGGGGGGGGGGGGGCACAGTTCATCGCTTTAAAGCAGGCGTGGTACGTCTGATCGTTTCGTACACTTTGCGGACTTCCTAAAGGTTCCCTGACCCTGCTTTGAAAGTTGACTAAGGGTTATCAATTAACCAGTAAAATGAGAAGGCGGGGCAAAGCAGAACGAGCGCAGTTGTCATTGGTGAAACCACTGGATGGGGGAGGGGTCCGCGTCCCCTTCGTGGGGTCATTTAAAAGTACCGTCTGCTCTGTCACACGTGTTGCCCGTGCTCGGATTCTCGTCAGGTGCGTTGTGCCTTGAAAACGTTTTTTAATCAAAATATTCACGCGAATGAAAGCAGATGCACTGAACAGGTCGAGAAGCTGAAGTCGAATGGTGCTACTTGATTTTGCCGCGTCGAGACCCGCGCGTGCGCATGTATGTGCCCATCAAGTTTTACTAACGTTCTTTTTATTGCACATCCAGAGTTTTATATAGATGTCTGGCATATGTGTCCTTAGGCTTCCAAATACAGTGTAAGGAGATTGTTGGCGGAGTAAAAAAAACAAAACAAACAGCGCAGCTTGTTTACAAAGGGGGATGGGTTCTCAATGTTCAAAAGCAGGATTTATTTGGGACCAGGGGGATTTAGCAGTCGGGGGCGGGGGGAGGGAGGGGTGAATTTAGCCATTTGCACAGATTTCTAGATTCTACTTTTGCTGCTAGTTTTGTGTAATTTATTAAACATTTTTGACAAATATTTATTTTTGTAAGCCTCAAAAGTGATTCTTTGAAAGTTTCAGAAAACTTGACCAAAAGACAGTTTAAAAAAACAAAAAACAAAAAAAAAAACACTGGCACTTGAATGTTGAATGTCACCTGTATGCGTGAAATTTCTATATTCCGGGTAGTGTGAGCTTTTTAATGTTAAAGATACATCAGACTCTGTAACTACTTGATGATAAAATCCACAGCTGTGTTCAGGGCCTCCGCGGGGCCGGTCATCTGATTTATTCAAATTCTCCCAATTGGTCTGCAAAACAAAAAAATATGTAGAAAATGGAATTGAAGTAAAAAAACATGCCAAGGTTTGGAATCAAGCTGTCAAAGAGCAAATCTATTTCCTAAGTGTAGCGTCGAAGTGTTCTGATTCTTCTACTGTGTGCAAAATAACTCTTGATTTGGTCCGGTTCTTTCTCTCCAGTGAATGTCTGGCACATGGCAATCCGAAAAGAAACGAACATGTGGTTTATTGTCATTGTTGTATTTGCATTATATATTACCGCTCTCCGGTTCTTTCGCCGAGGCGGGTTCGTCGGGCCCGGAGCTTCCGGGCACGTTTCCGCCGCCGACCGTAGAACTGCAGAGCTCTTTAGATGTAGACTTTGCTTTCTGTATTAGCTTCCAGGCTAATGCGCAGTTTGGGGAATTAACTCTGCTGCACACTTGTATGATTTTATCAGAAGAAAATATGTTTGAATGCAAAAGTATCTGAAAAACAAACTCCAGCATGTTTACTGCAGTAGTAATAAGAGGGAGCGAGAGACGCCTGTAGCAATGCGGCCCCTTGCCTATGGGGGCAGCAAACTTTCTAATTGGTATTGATTGGATGGGCTTTGTTTCTGTTGAAGAAATTATATATTAAAAAATCATTTGTAATTACTTCTGTCTGTGGTCTTTATTTCACTAAACTAACTTTCACAAATTTACATGAAAATACTTGGTTTTCACCTGAATGCTGCAAATTTCACAAATGGCCTTTAGAACGCTGCTAATTTCACATTTCTCTGAACACTCCATTTAACTGGATCACATTTCTTTCAAACTGCAAATTACACAAATGGCACAAAACCCCACAAAGTTCCCTTACACTCGATGCAAAATTGCCCTTAGTACTCCTCCAATTTCTCCACCTCAAAACGTGTCTAATTTCCTTAAAGCTACTAATTTGACTAATTTCCCCTAACTCCCAATTTCCCTAAGAATTCACTGTCACAAGTTTCCCTAACCTCAAATGTGGCGGATTGTATTTGCAGATTTCCTTAAGCCGCAATTTGGGGATGCTGGCTGTCGGCTATTCAACTTTCCCTCTCATACAGGGACGGCGCTACGCCGGGGCCGGGGGCTGGGCCCGAATCTTTGTAACCTCACTTCAAACCCCTCCAGCAGTCGTGTTCACACTGTTGGTGAATAGTCTATTCTGATTGGCTCAGAAAATTCCATCATTCAGTTCGAACGTCTCAAGTCAAAAAAAAAAAAAAATAATAATTGTTTCAAACTGTTGTTGGAGCAAACGTACAACCGGACACAGTCCGATTTTCTGATAAGTAAACGTGAAATACTCTAAGGACAGAAATTTGCGAAATTAAAACCATAATGATCAGTTCATCGGTACATTTATTTGGTGATGACAACAACTTGACTGCGATGCTGCTGAGCAATTGAGGGAAAAACGAGACCGAAGCGGGACAAAGAGTTCACACCGCGAGATCGAAATCAAGTCGCAGACGAGAAGGATGACGTCAACGGCAAGAAAACAACAAATTAAAAAATAAAAAATAAAAAAAAATAAATAAGAGCGGCTCCAACTGCCGGAGACAAATTCCTTGGGTGTTTTTTGGACATACTTGGCAAATACAGATAGTTCTGATTCTGATGCTTGTTTGTTATTAAACATTAGCAAAGTGGAAAATGTCTTTGCTGGAGTTCTGAATTTCGTTTTATTCCCTTGGAAGGTTTTGGCAGTGGAATGACTCTTCATTGTCAAGCGCTCGGGAGTTGCAAGGGAAAAGAAATGTTTTTCTTTCTTCACTACAAAATGTACAAGATCATGAATTTGTAGTTTGATGAATGTTTTTGTTTGGCAGGTGTGCAATTATCTGCGATTTCTGTCCTCGAGGCGAGCGTCCTCCGCCGGTCCCTGATAATCGTACACCTCGTCGGGCGACGACGTAGACGCGTCCCATCTTGTATGATCATTGACATAACTCATCATTTTTTTTTCTCCTAAAATGACCAATGTATTTTCATGAAATCTATTTTCTTGTAAAATTGTGAATTCCCCCACCCCCCATTTGAGGTTTAAGACTTCAAATTGATCATAGTACAAAAGTTGTTTCCTTCTTTTTTTTTTTTTTTTCTAGCTGTCTGAGGGAACCCATACCGGAGTTTGACACTCCGGGCTTGGAGTGTGGGGACCGGACAAAACGCCCCCTAGAGAAGTTGGCCTAACGAGTGTTGTCCCCACGAGAACACAAAGACAAGAGGACACAAACTCTGTGTGTGCGCGTGGCCAAGTTAACGCTGTGCCTCGCTGGCTTTACTCGGGTAATCCCGCCGCCCATCTCCAAGCATCAGAACATCCGGGGGGGATTTGCACTCCATTAGGAGATGGATTTTTGCTCCGTCTGTGTGTGCGCGTGTGTTCGGTTGCGTGTGCGCAGACGCTCATTACGAGAGTGCGGGGCGGAAAATGCTGAAAAGACTTTTAGTGTCACTCAGGCCGGCAGCCCAACGGTAAGCTGAGGGTGCACGCGGACGCACGGCATGGACGCGCCGATGTATATTTGGATGGTGACTTTTGATGATCATCACTTTTATTATTCCACACATGGATGCAACCATCGGGAAAGATCGGCAGGTCGCGTGTCTTCAAATTCTGGCAGAGGTCAGATTCTTTCTGCTGAATCGGAATTTCGACGCCATTTATTTATGTATTTTCATTCTGATTGATTGGCGTTGTTTTTGTGTTGTTTCAGAGCCGCGTTAATCCCGGCATGTCCCAGATGACAGACGACAGTAATGACGGTCATCGCTTTCACTGGTCAGTTTGGAATATTTGAGACCGTTTGTGGTGTCAATGTTCTCGGAGGTCTGATTTGTTTTTTTCAAATTGCATGGCGGTTGCCCTGACGCGACAGAACGGTTAAGCTAAAAAGGTGAAATCCCCGCAGGTATCATCATCATCATCATCAACACAAAGCTGTCAGTCAAATGTGAGCCACATGGTCGCTTGCACTTTTTCTTTGGCTTTTATCCTTTGGATTCTCTTGCAAATGTCAAGTAAGCATTGCTTTTGAGGATGTTGTCGTACCATTCACATTCATTTCATTAACATGACAAAATACTACTGTACGTGTGTGATGTCAATGCAGGACCGCTCATTTCACTCATTTCCCTCATGTGCCATTCCCGCAAACTCCAAGAATTCTACAAATGTCCTTCAAACTCTTCTGTATGTAGGTATACTTTACTTACTGTTGATACTTTAAATCCTGTCCACTAATTCCACAAATGAAAAACAAATTCCCATCAACTCATCCATTTGACACATTTTGTTAAAACTACACTCATTTCCCGAAGAATGTCCCATCATTTCTCTAAAACGCCACTCATTTATAATAATATTTATTAAAGTCCATGTTTTCCCCCACTGTTTTATGCATAACATATGTCAAAATAAGTGCGTGACCCTGTTTAAGTTTGACATGCGTGCACTTTGTCGACTGGCAAAAACCTTTGAACAGCAAAACCGCTTGCAATGGACAGAATTAGAAATTGGCGAGGGTGTGACGTAGTTTCAGCAAAAAATATTCAAGTACATGCCCACTTGGCGGTTGCTGGCTGCTGTGTTGTTTCTTTTGAGTTGAAAATGGCTTACTTTAACCAGGATCCCTTGCTGTACCGTGGCCAAGAATCCAGGTTGTTTTTTCTCCCGTCGGCATCCTTTCGGGGGCCGGCTCTCGTCATCTTTTACGCTTGCTCCCATTTATTCATTGTGCCTCGGTCGCCGTCTACCTCGGCGGTTTCTCCTTTCCGGCGTTGGTTGTGGCGCTGCCATGAAATCCGTGCAGCTCCTGGGTCTCCTCCTCCGGCGGATCTCGGTGGCGGGCTATAACTGCAACCGCGTACATGCGCAGAAACTACGTGCGGTAAGTTCAAACGGCGTCACCCATAAACAAAGGCTAAAAATCGTGAAATATTTTATATTCTTTAAAAGTAAATGTGGCGCGGCAGCTGTTCGAGATCTTGTCGGAATAAAGTACGTATTTAAGTATGTTGTTCTTTGATTCGCTGTGATTCTACTCCAAAAATTCTGGTTCGGCGTTTGTTTTTCCACCCAATATTTAGGCCTATATGATAACATGAGAAAAACATAAATAAATAAAATACCTCATACTCAGCAGAGATGCTGATGATTACATAACAAATGTATGCAGATTGCTACTAACGTGTTTTGCTAGTCGAACTTGCCCGGAACCAATTTTATTCCGATCAACCAATCAGATGATGGCAAAGTGCTGAAGTTGAAATCCGATTGGTTAACGTCCCATTGCTAATATAGTTGACGTTACATTGGCCATCACTACTGATTGTCAAAGGCCTTGGCAGATTCGACTGACAGGGTAGCACATACAGGCTGAAATCTGATTGGACCAAAAAAAGAAACCCAAAACATCTCACATCTGCATCCATGTGACATACTGGAAGCTGGGCAACCAAGAGAAAATGAAGCCAATAGACTGTTGGGAACGCAATTTCATGGACCAAATATGAGAACTGAGGTTGTAAATGTTTGTATGTTAGTGCTTCTGATAGCGTTCAGGCCACTAGCGAGGGGCTAGCTGACCGCGACGACGCCCCACTACTACGATACGTCGGCGTACAGTTGTCTATGACGCGCTCATTCCACAAATGTCCGTAAATCAGTACGCTTCTAATTCTACAAATGTCCCCTGAATATTTTGAAAGGTCCTGTATTGACTTTCTAACATGGACTTCGTCGAAAAGTGTCCGTTTCATTTGAAAAAACATTTCTTGCTTTTGGCGGCACGGTGGCCGACTGGTTAGAGCGTCAGCCTCACAGTTCTGAGGAGCGGGGTTCAATCCCCGGTCCCGCCTGTGTGGAGTTTGCATGTTCTCCCCGTGCCTGCGTGGGTTTTCTCCGGGCACTCCGGTTTCCTCCCACATCCCAAAAATATGCATTAATTGGAGACTCTAAATTGCCCGTAGGCATGACTGCGAGTGCGAATGGTTGTTTGTTCCTATGTGCCCTGCGATTGGCTGGCAACCAGTTCAGGGTGTACCCCGCCTCCTGCCCGATGATAGCTGGGATAGGCTCCAGCATGCCCGCGACCCTAGTGAGGAGAAGCGGCTCAGAAAATGGATGGATGGATGGATTTCTTGCTTTTGTCATCCGAGTGTCCGGAAAAGGCCCCTCGGACAGCTACTTGTGTTGGAGCCACTTTTGGATCCACTTTGTCCATATTTGGCTAAGACCGCGCCCCTTTCCTCTGATCGGTCGCCTCCGTGTTCGTCATGTGGACGGCGCCGGCTCGGGAAATTCCGACGAGCTGCAGGAAAATGTGTGGAACTCAGGAATGCGGGGACCATTTGAATTCATATTTCACATTTGCTGAGGCACCGTCGAGACAATATTACATTTGGTTTGGCAAAACGCTGCCGTTTCACACAAATTCCCTTATACTCCAGGTTCATCGAAACTTTATTGATTCAGCAGGAAATACCAGCCAATAACTGCACAAATTCCATAAACCAACTGTAGCAATGTTTCCTCTTCCACACGTACCTAAAAGTCATCTTCATTTGTGCAATATTTGAGGTAACATTTAGCATTGCTGTGGTCCTCAGTCTCCGTGCTGTGCCTGCTGCCGGCGCCGGCGGCGGCGGCGCCCCGCTGGGCGTGCGCTCGGGCCTGTCCGAGGTCCTGTTCCTGCACGCAAGAGAAGAGCTGCAGCGTGCTGTGCGACCGTTCCGGCCTGGCCGAGCTGCCCAGAGAGTTCCCCTGCGAGGCCTCGCTCATCAACCTGGACAAGAACAAACTTAAGTTCCTGTCGGAAAGGGCCTTCGGTACCCTGCCGTCCCTCAAGTCCCTCTCGCTGGACCACAACAACATCTCCTTCATCACCCCCGGAGCCTTCAAGGTCAAAAATCAACAGCACTTATCATCTATTCAGCAATGCACTTTTGGAGCTTCTGAATGATCTAATTCGAGACCTACTCAAAGTACCGTAAGAAAAATACATTGTAAACGTGTCACCTGGCTGATTATTTTGGGTTTAAAAAACTGCGACAAAATATTTGCAGCACAACAGCAATGAGAGTGAAACGACAAATGTAATTACCTGAATACATAAGAATACCTTACAATGTTTCAAATCAGTGTTGGATGAAATAAGGACCAACATTTCAGGCAAAGTGAACAGAGTTACCTGAAACAAGACGGCACAAATGCTTTTAAAAAAACAAATTAAAAAGTTGACTCATCAGATCTTAAAACTAGTTAAAAAGGCACAAAAGCTTTAGTAAAGAATCAATCAAAATAACGTCAAGCCAAACTGTTTCTTTTGACTGTTAATTGCTGTTGGAGGGCTCCCCTAGTGGTCACGGGGTCCTAAGCAGGTTCTCGGTTCTCAGTTCACTTACGCCTCTGCGTCAACGTATTACATCTCCGAACCTTTGCTCCGCAGGGCCTCGCCAACCTGCTGGAACTGAAAATGGCGCACAACGAGTACATCAGCTACCTTCACACGAGGACCTTCACGGGCCTCAAGAAGCTGGCGCGCCTCGACATGTCCGACTGCAACCTCTTCAACATCCCGGACCGCATCTTCATCGAGCAGACGGCGCTCAAGGAACTGCTCTGCTTCCAGAACAAGTTCCGCAGGATCCCCGGCGCCATCCGAGGCATGGAGAACCTGACCCACATCTACCTGGAGAGGAGCAAGATCGAGGCGGTGGCCTACAACTCGCTGCTGGGCCTGGGCGGCCTCAAGTAAGTCTGTGGCCCGAAAGAGGCCATCGTCACGGTCGGCTTCACTACTTTGGCGACAGTCTTGGGAGCAGTTTAGTTAGCCGTGGTACGGTTTGGAAATGGTACGCCCCGATCTGGCTTGCGTGTAAGCTGGCTAGAGATGTGGGCGTCTCTTTGATGGTCAGAGTTAGGGGTACGGTTCGCGTTGAGGTTCTCGCTAGGGTTGTGCACATGGTCCTACGGGGTAATGTTATGGGCCTCCCTTTTCCCGCTCGGGAGAAGCAAAGTGGACGTTAGCTCCAAAAGTGATTTTTAAATACCCGCATTACACACTCGAACATAACGAGGCAAATATACAAATCGGAACTGGTTCGAGGTTATGGTCGGATGTGGTTGTGGTTATTGATTATTGTTATGGTTAGGGTAGTTTTGAGTTCTGAAGAAGTGCAGGCAGATCGGTCCTGTCCTGAAAGCGGTGTCGGTGTTTAGTAAGGCAGTCTAGTCCAGCCTGTCATTTATTTCATCTCATTTCAGCTTTATGGTTTGGTTTGGTTTTGGTCGGGTCAGATTTTAGGGTTAGGTTGGCTGTCGCCTAGCAATGAATTAATATTGGATATTTGGGGATTCTGAACTATGATGTTGAACTCAACTGAACTCTCGGTGGAAACTAATCACGTGGAAAAGAGGAAATGTTTCATTTCTTGGAGAATATCGATATTTTGTGACAATTTCCCCCGTATTTGTGTTCGAGCTCAGACGTGGAGTCTGATCCTTTTTGAAGTGTCGTTCTCTCATGGTTCCAGGTACTTGAACCTACAAGAGAACCGCATCAACGTCATCCACGACCAGGCCTTCCAGGACCTCGTGCGGCTGGAGAACTTCTACCTCAACGACAACCTGCTGTCCGACCTACCGCGGCTCGCCTTCAAGGGCCTCGTTCGCCTCAAGATGCTCAACCTCGGTGGGAACCAGCTGACCAATATCTCCAAGACCTGGTTCAGCGACCTGGTGGAGCTGGAGATCCTCTACCTGGACAGGAACCAGCTGCTGTCCATCGAGGAGGGAACCTTCGAGAACCTGACCAGCCTGATCACGCTCCATCTGAACAGCAACAACCTCACCGCTCTCCCCTTCCCGGTGTTCCAGCCCATCTACTTCCTGGGCCGGCTCTATCTCTTCAAGAACCCCTGGGAGTGCGACTGCTCCTTGGAGTGGCTCCAGGAGTGGATGCAGAATTACAACCTGGTGCGGGACATCCCGTGCTCGTCGCCGTCGTCTGTGGCGGGACTTGATCTGGGCGAGGTGGTCTTCGCCAAAGTGAACGGCACGTGCGTGGATCCCGCCGAACTGAACCTGACCACCGTGTCCGCAGAGGTGGTCTCCACCACGGAGAACCGCTTCAACAGCCTCATTTCCCGGCTGCTGCACCAGGAACTCCGGGAAGAAGCGGTGAACGGGACGGACGGCGCTCGCAACGGGACGCTGCCGGAAGCCGAGGACGGACGGCTCGCCGCGGGGGTCGGAGGGCAACGCGGGCGAGCGTGGCCCCCGGCTCTCTATTTCCTTGCGGCTTGGCTCGTCTTTGCTTTCTCCGGGATGAATGCTGGAATTTCTTGCACGTGAACGTGTGGAAGATCGACACGATGGCTTCGTGTACAGTATGACATGAATATGATATCTCCATCGATAAAACAACTCGATAGAAAAGAAGCTTACACCTTCAAGCCACGAGGCGGGTGTTGATTTCATTGGTAAGAGGGTCAGGGTTGTATTTTGAGTTGGGGACTTGGGGCTCAGGATTAGGCTTCGAAACGAGGGTTAGGTTTTTTCATGTTTGAGTTCTGGTTCGGGCTCTCTACTTCCGCGTGGCTCGGCGCATCTTCAGCCGCTCCGCTTTGCCAAACGGCGGACCGTGGACTTGCTTGCGTTCGACGTTCACGAACGCACGGAAGCTTTTCTAATGCTCGACCTGATGGCTTCCTGTACCACAATGGACTCATTACATAAGAGAAGGCCGATCGAAATGTACACACGTAGTTGCGTAATGCGGCACTTTAATTAGAATCGTATGTTTCGAGGTTAAAGGTCGATGTAGGGAAACGGATGTCGTCCACTCTAGCGGTTTTTTGATGTTGTTTTTTTCCCCTCGTCCATCTTCTTCTGGCTCGTGAGTAGTTGTAGTAGTGCTCGCGCCTCCTCCGGACGGACGGACGGACGGACGGAGCCTCCCGCTTTCAGCACGCACGGTTGGGATCCCGCGACACGCTTTACCATTGAGGATGGAAAGACCGTTCCTTTGCAACTCTGACCATCCACTCCAATATTGCCCCCGCTAACTCGCACGCCAAGTGTGATCCATCCAGCTCAGTACTTTTGAAAGCTTTTCTTGTAAATGTGCAACGTTAGTCTCATAAAAAGAATTTTTTTCCCCTCATAAAATCGCACGTTTTGTCTCATAACTTGACCTTGTCGTAATATTTTCATCTTACTCTTGTAATGTAAATATATATATATTTTTTTTTTTAAACAATCGGAATATTATGACAGAGTCCTGAAATTCTTGGGATGTCCCGATCCAACTTTGTCCCTTCCGGTCCGATACCAATACTGCAGTCTTGAATTTTGGCTGATTTTGAAATATGGAATGTAATAAAAGGCTTGATCAGGTGACATGACTCAAACGGAGAACAATAATCAGCAACAGAGAAAAACTGGCCCATTTGTTATTAACAAGTAACTTTAAACATTATACATTATATTTCAACTTAATAGTCAAACTTTATTCATGTAAAATTATGACTCATACATTTTTGGCAACGATGACTTTATTCCCTTAGTGTTTTGACTTTATTCTCATTCAATTATTTCCATTGGAGTTTTGATTTGTGTAAAAATGACCTGTTTTTACTCCTATTTTTCCAATCTCAAATGAAACTGACAAAAGTAAAATTGCGACTTTTTTTTCCTTGTAACGTCATCACTTAAGTGATTCCTATTTTTTTCCATATTCCAACTTTATTCTGTAAAATGACAATTCATATTACATTGTGTATTGTCTTTTTTCCCCCCCCTTGTGACAATGTGACTTTATCCTCACAATATGATTATATATAATATCTGTCTTCTCCTAAAGTTGAGATTTGTGTCCTCTCACTTTCATTGTTGTTATAATGCAACTTGCGTCGCGCTTCTCCTGCTGACGGGTGCGCCCGAGCCAGCCAATCGCAGGCCACACATTCGCACCTACGGGCAATTGAGAGTGTTGAATCAACCTCCCGCGCATGTTTTGGGGATGTGGGAGGAAAGCGGATCACCCGGGGAAAAGCCACGCGGGCACGGGGAGAACATGCGACCTCCACACAGGCGGGGCGGGGATTTGAACCCCGGTCCCCAGAACTGTGAGGCGGTGGTGCTAACCGGTCTTTTTTCCATGTGAAAACTTTATGCATTATGACTTGATTCTTGTAATATTTTCAATTTATTCTCATAATTATACCTTTTATGAATCTGAATATTATGACAATTAATTTTCTTATATTACAACTTGATTCTCATCAAATTACGACCTATTAAAAGTACACCTTTTTCCTTGTGCTGTGATTTTATTCTCATTATATTATGACTTCATCGAGTTCATCTACGATCGACGAAACCGTGAAGCTAAGCTAACTAGCGTACCTGCGCCAGACAAATGAAGTTACACCTGGTCCAAGTTGTCTTTTATCTTTGCGTGTTTTCCAGATTTCATCCAAAGGATAATCCGTGAATCCAAGACTTCCCTCTCCCCAGCCACTTCATCCAGCTCTTCCGGGGGGTTCCCGAGGCGTTCCCGGGCCGGCCGAGAGACGTAGTCTTTCCGGCGTGTCCCGGGGTCTCCTCCGGGCGGGACGTGCCCGGAACGCCTCACCGGGGAGGCGTCCGAATCAGATGCCCCGGCCACCTCACCTGGCTCCTCTCGATGTGGAGTCTCTCAAAGGGAGCTCACGTTGTTTGCCGCAGCTCGTGACCATAGGAACGTCGATCGACGGGTAAATCGAGAGCTCGGCCTTCCGGCTTAGCTCCTTCTTTACCACAACGGACCGATACAAAGTCCGCATCACCGCAGACGCCGCACCGCTTGATTCAAAGAAAATCCCCTCTCCCGATGTTGATGCTGCAGGGATTATTAATGTGAGTGGACTACAGTTCATTCGCTTGAATGGATTGCTTGTGGATTTGGAAGCATAATTCCATGAGTGTTGACTTTTCAGGCCTGAAAAATGTCATTCACAATCATCAAAAAGGGGGCGCCGCTTAGCACGTCCGCCTCACAGTTGGGATGTTGCGGGTTCAAATCCGGCCTCGAACTGTGTGGAGTTTGCGTGTTCTCCCTGTGCCTGCGTGGCTTTGCTCCGGTTTCCTCCCACTTCCCAAAAACACGCGTGCTGGGTTGATTGAAGACTCTGGCTGGCGACCAGTTGAGGGTGTAGCCCGCCACCCGCGTGAGGAGAAGCGGGAAGGAAAACGGACAAGTCATAATAATAATAACAAAGAAAAATCCAAGCTGTGAGCGTGTATTCAAACTCCCAAATTAGGATGAATGCTTATGACAGTAAAACTTTCGTCTTAGATTTTTTCTCACTTGCAAGCATATGTTCTCACAAAGACGGCACACATTTTTTTTCACGTAAAATTGTTTTCTCTTGGATTTGACCTTTTTTCCATGTATGTAGTATGCTTTATGATTGGAAAATTGCAAGTTCACAGTACTTTTTTCCTTCTTCGGATTATGCTCAATTTCCCAAGATGTATACTTTCCCCCATATTTTCTACTTTTCTTTTTTAAAATTTATTATATTCCAGTTTTTCCATAGTATAACCTTTTACAAGTTTTTTTTAAAATAACTTTTTTCTTAATGTTATGACTTTTTATAGATTTTCACTTGTAGAGTGGATCTCAAAAGTTGACACACCCCAGTTCGTAAGCCATGTTTTTGAGGGATAAACAAAAAAATAACTGAATAGGTTGCACAAATGTGCACACCCTTTGATAACTGGGGATGTGATTATGTTTAGAATGAAGCAAATCCCATTCAAACTCACTTCAATTGTCATCAGCACACACCTGCCATCATTTTGAGGGCCTCTGACCAACCCCAAATAAAGTTCGGATGTCCTCGTCGGCCACATTGAAGAGAAATATCCACTCTAATAAATCAAAATTGTTTTTTCTGTAAAGACGTTCCACCCTTCAAATCAAAAGGAGATGTTTTAATTGAAAAGAAATACAGGATGTTTCTGATTATATTCCACATTTATTCACAAAATTTTACATGTCACTTCAAAATATGACTTCCATTGCCATCATATTGCATTTTTTGGGGATAAAATGATGGTTGATAAATTAGGTTTGTCTTTTTGCTCGTAACGTGCTTTTTGCTTTTTTTTTTTCCTCCCTCATAAAAGTGCGCCTTTTCCCCTTCTTTACGCTACGATTTTGTTCTTAGATTTTTCTCAAACGCAGGAGCGCGTATGTGCGGCGGGACAAAAGGGCACAACACACTCCAAAGTTGATTAGGCCAACACATCAACGGAAATGTATTCAAAACAAACAAACAAACAAACAAACGAAAAGGCGTTCATACTGATAAGCTGCTATCACATTGCACACAAACCATCCCGCTCCCCCCCAAAACAAAACATCGGGTTTTTTTCTACGTGACAAAGACGTGACGGACGCTGGACGAGCAGGAGGGACGTCCAGCCAATCATCTTCCAGCTGCAATGTTTTCAAACATCGTCGGCATTTCCTTGATTCTTTTTGTCTTTTTGAAATCTCTTTGCAGAGGGACACCGACCAAAATCGTCCACATGCATGACTCAGCCTCTTCTTTTCCCCCCAATAAGAATAATCATCATAACGACACGTATGGATTGATTTCGAAAGTCCAAAACGGCGTCAGTGGAGCGAGAGGATTTAAAAAAAAAAAAACGAAAGGAAAAGTAGGAGGCGGCAAGAATAAATAATGAGGGCGGAAGCGTGTTTGTGTGCTTTTTCCTTTTCCAGTCAGAAGGTCGACGCCTCGTAAAAAAAAGTCCCAGTCGGCGCAGACGGACAATATTCATGTGGGACGCCGCCGACGGCGGGCGGGCCTCAGT
This sequence comes from Phyllopteryx taeniolatus, assembly GCF_024500385.1. NCBI lineage: Eukaryota > Metazoa > Chordata > Actinopteri > Syngnathiformes > Syngnathidae > Phyllopteryx > Phyllopteryx taeniolatus. The sequence continues at coordinate 22,660,686 of NC_084513.1, read as the reverse complement.
AGACCCAGGAGACGGGCACCCACTGGCCGCTGTCGCACACCAGCGCCACGGCCTCCTCCAGGCGGCCGATGGTGTCGTCGATCTCGTTGTTGACGACGGTCCGGTCGAAGTAGTGCGCGTACGTCTTCTGCAGGATCTCCGACTCCTTCTGAAGACGCTGCAACGACTCGTCCTGAGCGGGGCGGGGCAAAGCCGGTGAGACGCCGCCATCTTTGCTCAAGTCACTTCCTTCGTCTTAAATTACAACTTTTTCATGACACGAGAACGTCAAAATTCTAACTTTATTTTCCCAAAATTCAATGTTTTATTGTAGAAGAAGGACAGTCAGAATTTTTTTTCTTGTCTATAAAACCATTTCTTCAGTCTCTAAGTTTACAACTTTTAAAATGACTATTCTTGTACAGTTCTTACTTTTTTTTTTTTTCCACAACTGAGTGTTTAATAGTAATTATAATTTTATTCTTGTAATATTACAACTTTTCCTGATTCAAATGATTAATTACAATATTGTAAAAATGTAAAAACTATGAGTATAAAATGACTTTTCTTTTAATACGATAACTAAGCTTATTAAATGACGACAACTTATTGACAAATGAAATCATGATGACATTCTTGTAAAATTAGCTTTTTTTCCCCTCACTATATTAGGGCTGAATTCCATCCATCCCTCCATTTTCTACCGCTTATCCGAGGTCGGCCAGACTTCCCTCTCCCCAGCCACTTCATCCAGCTCTTCCGGGGGGATCCCGAGGGGTTCCCGGGCCAGCCGAAAGACGTCGTCTTTCCGGCGTGTCCCGGGTCGTCGCCGAGGTCTCCTCCCGGCGGGACGTGCCCGGAACACCTCACCGGGGAGGCGTCCGGGAGGCGTCCGAATCAGATGCCCCGGCCACCTCATCTGGCTCCTCTCAATGCGGAGGAGCTGCGGCTCTACTCTGAGCTCCTCCCGGAAGACCGAGCTTCTCATCCGTTCTCTAAGGGAGAGCCCGGAAACCCTGCGGAGGAAACTCATTTCGGCCGCTCGTATCCGGGATCTAGTTCTTTGACCATATGTGAGGGGAGGAAACGTAGATCGATCGGTAAATCGAGAGCTTCGCCTTCCGGCTTAGCTCCTTCTTTACCACAACGGATCGATACAAACGCACCGCTCCGCCTGTCCATCTCCCGTTCCATTGTTCCCTCACTCGTGATCAAGACCCCAAGATACTTGAACTCCTCCACTTGGGGCAGGATCTCATCCCCGACCCGGAGAGGGCACGCCACCCTTTTCCGGAGGACCACGGTCTCAGCTTTGGAGGTGCTGATTCTAAATCCCAGCCGCTTCACACTCAGCTGCGAACCGCTCCGGTGAGAGTTGGAGGTCACGGCTTGATGAAGCCAACAGAACCACATCATCTGCAAAAAGCAGAGATGCAATACTGAGGCCACCAAACCGGACCCCCTCTACGCCTCGGCTGCGCCTAGAAATTCTGTCCGTAAAGGTTATGAACAGAATCGGCGACAAAGGGCAGCCTTGGCCGAGTCCGACTTACTGCCGGATATGCGGACCGAACTCTGATACTGGTCGTAAAGGGACCGAACA